>NW_022195995.1:0-176036 GCF_008641045.1 Pistacia vera | reverse complement strand
TTGTCACTTTAAATTGTAAGATACCAATATAATACGCATGTAAATAAATGAAAAATCTGCCATATATGTATGCCTTGTGCAATATCTTTATTTTTAGATGAAGAGTGGCAAAACATAGCATATTATGTGCAACAAAAGCAATTAGAGAAATGTCAAGCACAAAGTAGAGAGTTGTTTTGATTAATTCTTTCATGCTGTCGGCAACAAGATTTTCCATTTCATGTCTTAAAGAGTTTTCTGTAGATTGGCGGTCTGTCAATTAGTTTAACATTGGCATCTTCTATAGACGATGGTTACTCTTAATGAAAAATGTTATACCCACAACCTTTTCTCATAAATTTTTTCTTACAACCCGATGTGACAGTTTGTAATTAGTCAGCTCGTAATAGGTCTCAGTCAATTATAACGTCGGGTTGTGAGATAAAGTTTGTGAGAAAATGTTGTGTGTATGATATTACTCGTCTCTTAATTCTTGGGAAGACTCACTTGTCTGTGCTTCTAGTCATTAAAGTGCATACCTTTTTACCCCTAATCTATCGCAAAAAGACAGTTTCCCCCCTTGGTTTTGGAAACACCCATGTTACTCCTATTTTTTCTACTTCAAGCATTAAAACTTAATCGTGAAAGGGTAATATTGTCAATTAATGCTGTTATATTAGGTTTTCTGTCTCTGTGATGTTATATATATGAGATGAATTGAAAAAATTGCCCTTTCACATCTTGCCCTCGTGTAATTTTCGACTTCCAACTCTAACCAATTAATTTTCAGGGTTTAACATCTTACCCTCGTGTCCAATGAAAGTTTGTCACGACCGAATTATAATAACGTTTACAGTTTGGATTCATGGCGAGAATGGAATAAACCATTAATTTAATCACTTCTGCTAGTTAGCTTTTGGTCAAAGCAAGCAAAAGGATCCATACGTTAAAAAAAATAAAAAATGGAGGACTATTTTTGGTAGAGTAGCATTATTTTTGAAGAAGTTGAGTTTAGTTGTTATTATGAAAATAAGATTTGAATTTGAAAAATGTGTTTGGCAAATTTTTGGAAAATATTTTATGAAAATATTTAGATTATTTTTTAAATTTTAATCTCTTACATTTGTTAATTTAGCTAAACACTCCTTACAATAGAAGTTTTAAAATTAACAAAAACACCCTTACTCACCCATTAAATGTCAGCAGTTAGCCACCACTATCGGATGGTGGTCGAAAGTTGTTGGAATGGCACACGATCGATTGGATCTAGCCGATAGTGCGTCGACCTGACCTTTTTCGGTCAGATCCATTGTGGATTTAACTGGAAACGGTCAGATCTGGTCGTCAACGAGTAGATCAATGGTAGATCTAGTCGTGGATCTGGCCGAAAAAGGTCAGATCGGTGTACAATCGGCCACATCCAGCCAGTTATGCATCATTCTGGCAGATTGCGGTCACCTTTCAATAGTGGTGGCTGGCTGTAGGGAATATGAGGTTTGATGGGGGTGTTTTTGTTAATTCATAAACTTTTATTGTTGGGGATGTTTAGTTAAATTAACAAATCTAAATGGTTAAAAAACTAAATATTTTGAGTTGAATAAGATTGAATTTTGAGAATATTGAAACAAATATGTATTTTGAATAAAATTGAATAGAATAGTATTTTGAACAATATTATAATGAAACTAACACAACCGATGTTATTTTGGCAATACATAATTTGATGCTAATAATAATTAATGGAAAAGATGATATCAATACATGAATTTATTAGCAAATTAAAAAATATATTATCAAATGATATAGCTCTATATAATATCAATCTTTGCGTGATTAGGGGTGCGTTTGTTTTGTTATTTTGGATAGGATTTTGAGAATAATATTGGGTAGTTGAATATGGTGAGTATTACGAGGTAAAATTTAAAATTTAACAAAAAAAAAAAAAAAAAAAAAAACCCTAGGTTTGCTAATATAACTAAACACCCAAATATATAAATTTTTTATAAAATAACGAAAACACCCCCACTCACCACGGACTGGTCAGAAAAGGCCAGATCTACGGTTGGATCTCTGGCTATTGACAGTTGCAAAAGGCCAGATCTAGCCGTCAGAGATAGCCAAGAGTTGGTCGTCGTTGACCGTCAACGACGACCATTTCTTTGGCCATCGCTGACAGCCAGATTGGTGAATAAACGGCTAGTTCCGATCTGTTTAGACTGTTGTGATAGATTCTGACCATCACCGATGATGGTTATTGGAATCTGGTAACTATGGGTGGGTGGGGTTATTTTTATTAATTTTTAAACTTTTTTTCTAGGGGTGTTTAATTAAGTTAATAAACTTAAGATGTTTAAAAGTAATTGAAAAAATAGAATAGTATTTCCCAAATAATTAAATAACCAGGTATTTTGGAAATAGGATATGGAATAAGGTTTGAAATAATAAAACAAATGGACCCTAGCGTATTATCATTTTAACCCAACAGCTTTTTTTTTTTTTTTTTTTTAAATTAATTTGCTGGGTTATAACACATCCTCAACAGTCATCGCTGACGAATACACTTACATATGATAAAGGATCAACGACCGACGAATCTTTTTCTTTGACTTGACCTATTTAATTTTAATTTTTTAATTTTTTATTCTAGATTAATCCATGCATGGTAATCGGTAAAGTTAAGTACATGATACGTCACTGCTCGCGATTTCACAGGATCTAACTTTACTTAAAAATCTCCTATATAAACCCCCGCGCACATAGCTCATTATGCACATAGACCTCTTTCAGTATCAAATTAGCTCTAAAAACTCGAAAGCTTCCGAACAGTCAAGAGACTTAACCAAAATGGCTACCGCGTAAGAATTTCTCATATCTTATCTTCATTTTTACGTCATTGTTTCTCTTTAATCTCGCAATTCTGATCGCTATTATGATGAAATTATGATCTTCTTTTCTTATTGATAGTGTGCAAGAAAATCTTCCTCCAGTTCTGGACTCTAAGGCCGAGCAGCCACCTCTCTTTGATGGAACTATCAGGTTTTACATTTTTTTATTTTTGAGTTTCTTTTTTTGCCATTCGGGATTCAATTTTTTATTTTTTAACTTGATTTACATGTGTTGTCTTTTATTTGTTAAGGCTGTATACTTGTTACACGTGTCCATTTGCTCAACGAGTGTGGATCACCAGAAACTATAAGGTTATTTAATTATTTTTGACTTTTTAATGATCTATTTGTCTTGTTTTTCTTGTCTAGAAATATTTGTTTGATTTTATTAATTATCTCTCACTGATTTCTTTGGAATCTGTTGGGCTGTCGGGAGGCAGGGATTACAAGACAAGATTAAGTTAGTTCCATTAAACCTTCAAGACAGGCCTGCTTGGTATGCAGAGAAAGTTTACCATGTTAACAAGGTGATTTGTTTATGAAAACATTTTTGTCTTTTATTGTGGATTTGATAGATTTCTATTTTTATCTAATTTCTCGTGTATTTAGATAAATGATGCTGATAAGTAGTACGGAGTCTCCATGATTCAACAGACATGATTCATGAATATGTTCTGTTCATTTGTTTTTGAAGGAAATTATACTTGCGATGTTTGATAGTTTTCACACGTGCATAACAACGATTGTGAAGCATAAAATATGGGATAAATAGAATTTTAAATCATTTTCAAGAAATGAGCAAGCTTGTACTAGTATCCTCCCGCTTGTTGGGAATATAACATCAAATTCTTTTTTGTTGGTATGAGGCTCGGTCATAATAGTGATGAACTTAATACTACAAAAGGTATCTTTATGTAGGAATGAAATTGTTAGCTTTAGTAAAGTTAATGAATCGGCTAAGTCCATGACTGATATAGTTTGTTTATATGGAATTGCTTGGCATGAGTTATGATTTGGAGTTTGTTAGTAAGAATAATTTTCCAAGAAGTTCTCATGACAAAAATGGGAGGGTTTTGAACAATAGTTGGAAGTTTAGAGTTTCTGAGTGAGCAAAGTGGTTAAAAAAGAGAAGGGTAATTTGTGTTTGTGTATGGCTGTATTTCAAATGTTTATAATCTGTGTGAAGAAATCCCTGAATCAGATGCGATGACAAGGTCCAATACTTAAAAGAGGAGGCAGAATCTTATTGCTATGCTTTGATTTACATAGTCATGAAAAATGGTCTCTTTGTATTGAGTTGGAATTTCTTGGTTACAAGGAAAAAAAAAAAATTAGTTTAAATTGAGTGGTATGTTTTAAGCTTTATGATATACTGAGGTAATTGTTAGGACTATTGAATATTATACCGTTTAAACTTTAAAGTTCTTATTCTATAGGTTCCAGCACTGGGACAAACGGCAAAATCATTGGAGAGAGTATTGACTTGATTAAATATGTTACAGCAACTTTGAAGGACCTGCTCTTTTCCCTGATTTAAGTTGTGTCATCCTTTTTTAAAATATTTTTATAAGATGTTCATATTTCTTGCTGCTCTTAATAGAAACCTTAGTATCTCTAACTTTAAGCTGAAGTAATTGTTATGAAAATTTGTATGATCCTGAAAAAAGAAGTTTGGTGAAGAATTGTTTATCCTAGACACTGCTAACCTTCAACAGGATGTGTATACTTCATTCAAAGGAGACCTGTAAAACAAGCTGGTAGTTTGAAATGGTCGTATGTTTCCATGGTTTGGGGTTGTGTATATAAACTGCACTAAATAATTTCGAAACTGGAAACAGGTGGCCTCTTTCGGTTACTTTTGAAAATGCCTTAAGAAATTTGGCGAATGATGGCCATTCTTCCTTGGTCATTTAGTTTGGTATGTGTTAACTACCAAATTAATTTTAGCTTGATGAGTACGCATAGAAGTTTTTTTTGAAATTGTTTATTATGATAATTACGATTTGAGTATCATTCTGTTTTACAAATGGATTTATGTGATCGTCAGGCGGACATAGCCTATATTCCATTTGTTGAAAGGTTCCAGATCTTCTTATCAGAAGTATACAAGTATGACATTACAGAGGGTAGGCCAAAACTAGCATCATGGATCGAGGTATGTTGGAAAGCCCTTTTACGTTCTTTCCCAATTGTGCAGGAAGAGATTACTATATTTTAAGATAGTTATAATCATTTATTTAAAAAAAAAATATCCTTATGCAGGAGCTGAACAAGATTGATGCCTTCAAGCAGACAAAAACAGATCCAAAAGAGCTGGTGGAATTTTACAAGAAGCGCTTCCAGGTACTATCCTTAGACCAGCCCACGCCTTAACCTTTATAATCTGATTTTGTTAGATTGAAAGCTAAGTTTCTCTTCCTTGCAGGCTCAACAGTAATTTGTCACCAGTTAGACTATGCTAAATAAGTTGGTGTGTTATGAGTGTTTTATAATAAAGGCTATTTATGCCATATGTATCTGTATACTATAGATAATGTGCGAATGTCAGTGATGTATTGCATTTGAATTTGTTTCTTCAGTTTGTATGTTATGCTTACATAAATAAAATTGAACTCTCTTATTGTGTTCATCTTTTATATTATGTTCCTTCTGGTTCCAGAGCATTTTTGAGATAGACCATCAGATTTAAGCAAACCAAATAATGGGGATTCGGCCTCCAATGCCAGCCCTTGGATGTCGACTCCATGATCTAAGGGCAATAACTCACCCCGCAACCTTACTGAGCTTGATTTTGATCAAATAATGCCGAACCAAATAAATTCATTGTAAACCTAAAATATGACATATTGCCTATGGTTAGAGTTATAAGAAGATTATTGTGGTAATCTATCTTTTAATTCTGTCATTATCTTCTTGTTTAATTCAGCTAGTAATAAAAGATTACTCAAGTAATATGAGAGGTAATATAGCGGTTATGCGATTACCGAGTTTGAGGATAGTAATTCTATCTTCATTCTAATTTTATTCTTATTTAATAAAATTTTTGGACACAAATGCTCTATTGTTGGTCAAATAACAATTAATCCAACTTATTGAATGATTTCTTTAACCTCATTAATTAATTATTTGGATAAAAATGTCAATATGTATATATATATATATATATATATATTAACCCAACTTGTTGAATGATTTTTTTAACCTCATTAATTAATTATTTGGATAAAAATGTCAAAATATATATATATATATATAGGAAGAGGAAAGAGAAGATGAAAATTTATTAATTAATTATTTGGACAACTTTTATATTTCCCCGCAATTATCTTCTCTCTTCTTAAGAAATTTATGGGGAAGAGGAAAGAGAAGATGAAAATTTATGAGGAAGAGAAAAGAGAAGATTGAAGGACTTGTGCAGAGAGAGTGATGGAGATGAGTTACTTTTATTTGAAAAAAATAAAATAAAATGTGAAAATATGTGGGAAATAGGTGACCTGCAGGTCGACTCGTAGCCATATGGGTGGGTACGGGTCTAACATTTCCTTACCCATAAAAAATTTTACCCGTGGACCCGTGCCCGTTTTACCCATTACCCGTAGCTATCCCTCTTACCCATTTGTCAGGTTTAATCTCGAAACTATAAATAGAAGTATTGTGAAAGATGATGTACACGCAACTTTAGAATAGAAAACTATTGGTTCTATTTCCCCTCAATTATCTTCGCTATTCTTTTAGTTTATTTTATAATAAGTTATTAGTACTAGTCTCTAACCATATCAACTTGTCAAGGGAAAAAGATTCTCATCAAGTTTCAAGCTTTTGTCCCTAATCAAATTTGGAGTTGGAGTTTTCCATTTACCAAGTAAGTAAATTCAATTTTGCTTGTATCTCACTATGTTTTATAAATATGTTGGAATGTTTAATCATTTTTATAGTATAAAATATATGAAAGTGTTTTAATCTGGAACATTTTGGTTTCATTATAAACAAGACTTTATATAGTGATAGATTTATAATTTGATTAATAAAAAAAGACACATATATTTGTAAATATTTGCTTTTATGATTTATGTTTTTAAATGATTAAATTCTATAACTATAATAAATTGTATATTCATTATTGTTATTCTAAATTCTTATTTGTGATAATATTTTCATTTGATTAGAGATTGTCTAATTTATTAAATATTCTTTTATAGTTTTCATCATGACAAATCTTACAAACTTGAATTTGTGGCTCTTGATATTATGGGCAAGAATTATTTGTCATGGATTCTTGATGCTGAAATTCACTTAGATGCTATGGGTCTTGGTGACACCATCAANTAAAACCTTTTAATAAGAAAAGTATAATAAAATATGAGAGGATCTTATATTACAAGCTTGGTACAATTGAGAGAGATAAGAAAAATAGAATCATAAGATAGCCTCACACATTATACACATTTGTTCTTATAGTACGTTAGAAGATACTCGAATGAGATAATTTTATAAGCTTGAGGGCTATTTGAAATAACGTTGTTGATTTAATATTTCATGAAAAAAAAGCCACCACTAATAAGTTCTTAACTAGATAACAAAAAGAATCACCATGAGAAATTGAAATAATAAAAAAAAAAAAACTTTTTGTAATAAGAAATTGAAAATAATTAATTAAAAGAATGGAAACTCATAGATAAATTATTTCTCTAATATGCTCTAAAGATGCTGATGATGTAAAGGTGAAGAGTTCAAAAAGAGAGAACGATAAATATATTTCTTTTAATTAAGATAAAGGGTAGTTACTGAAATATTAAACTATTAACAAGGATAGTATTGAAAAATTAAAATATTAACAAAAATGCTCATTTTATTAAAACCGATGTATTTGGCAAAATCTCACCTACTAGGTAGGATTCTAAGACCCTAAAAATTGAAGGATTCTGGAGGGTGGTGGATTTTCCAAAATCTATGGATTTCAACTTTTTTTTTTCTTTTAAACCAAACGAATTATTTTACCAAATTCATGGATTTAATGAAATCATTCATTTAGAATCCCTCAATCCAAACAAGACCTTAATTCTTGGGAGGACTCACTTTTCCACGGTTCTACTTTTTTTTTCTCTTTTTTTTTTTTTTTTTTTTTTTTTTAAAACCAAACGAAGTATTTTACCAAATCTATGGATTTAACAAAATCATTCATTTAGAATCCCTCAATCCAAATGAGACCTTAATTCTTGGGAGGACTCACTTGTCCACGCTTCGAGTCGTTAAGCTGAATACTTTTTTACCCCTAATCTATCGCAAAAAGATAATTCCCCCCTTGGTTTTAGAAACACCCAATGTTACTCCTATTTTTCCAATTCAAGCATTAAAACTTAATCGTGAAAGGGTAATGTTGTCAATTAATACTGTTATATTAGGTTTTCTATCTCTATGATGTTATATATATGACATGAATTGACAAAATTGCCCTTCCATGTTTAAGTTTTAACTTTTAACCCTTATATATAAAAATGGGGTAATATGGGTATTTCCTGAGGGGGTGGGTGGGGAAGGATGTTTCACGGTAGATAGGGGGTCAAAAAGTATTTGGACATGACTTGCTCTTCAATTTATTCAGGAATTACTATCATAAAAACATTCTGACTTTGTTATTTAGATTCCGTGAAGTGAAACAATTTTCAAGCAAAAAAGGTTATAATTTCCAACTCCAACCAATTAATTTTCACGGGGTGTTTGGTTTAAGGAATGTTGGTTACTAGGAATGTTATATTAACGGAAAGTTAGGGGCCCGTTTGTCTTATTATTTTTGCCCTATCCTACCCAAAATACATATTTGTTTCCCTATTCTGAAAATCCAATCATATTCTATTAAACTATATTTAAACCCCCAAGTTTGTTAATTTAACTAAACACCCCCAGCAAAAAAAAGTTTATAAATTGACAAAAAAAACCCCCACCCACCCATATTTGCCAGATTCCGGCCACCACCGTCGGAAGGTAGTCGGAATCTAGTGTAATAACACACTACTGGCTGGATCTTGCTGGTAGTGCATTGATCTAATATTTTCCTGCCAGATCCACGGTGGATCTGGCCAGAAAATGCCAGATCTACGGCCAAATTTTTGGCCACATTTGGTCGTCAACGACGACCATATCTAGCTGTCAATGGCCAGATCTGGTTGTAGATCTGGTCTTTTTCGACTAAATCCATGGTGGATCTAGTCAGAAAAAGCTAAGTCGATGTATTACCGGCCAGATCTAGTCGGTAGTGTGCCATTTCGCCAAATTCCGATCACCTTCTGATGGTGGTGGTCGAAATCTGGCAAAAGTGGGTGGGTGGGAGTGTTTTTATCAATTTATAAACTTTTTATTATAGGGAATGTTTAGCTAAATTAACAAACCTATGGAGTTTTTTTGTTAATTTTCAAATCCTACCTCGTAATAACAACCCAACTTAACTTTTTCAAAAATCCTACTCAAAATAATAAAACAAGCACAACCTAGATTACCTTGAAGATTACTGAGAATCTTTATGGAAATGTATTTGGTTAGTTACAATAAATTGGTCGATATGTTATTTAAATTACTAAATTGCCGTTATTTTTAAATATTAATATAATATTATTTTTATTATTAATTTTTGAATAGTTTTTTTTTAACCCCTAACATTTCAGATTTAGCTAAAACACTCCAACTTATATAAAACTTTAATTTATGATAAAATCACCCCCAACCACCCCAAGCCATTGCCGACTGCCAGCCACCACCCCCGACTGCCGCCTGAAGTTGTCAGAAATCCCAAAAAATCGTAACTGGGAGTTGCCGATATGGCCGTTTTCGACTATATTGATGGCCGAAAATGGTCAAATGGCTCTAAATCTCAACCTTAGTGATCCAACATTACTCCCAACCAAACTCACCCTCAAGGTTTATTGCAATTTGTTACAACCGAATTATAATAACATTTACAGATTTGATTCATGGCGAGATTGGAATAAGGGTGCGTTTGGTTCGGGGTGAAATAAGATAAATTCTGTAATCTTTGTTTAATTTTCAAAATTACCTCGTTTGGTTGTCAAGTAATATAATATTACAGTAATATTTTATTGCAAATAGTGGTTACTATTGGTAATATTGGGGGTAATCAGATTACCTTCCTAGGGGGTGTTAATGTTAGATTACCGGGATAATCATAATTTTTACCCTATTTTGCCCTTAATATTTTATCATTCCGGACACATTTGCCCTCATATGTCTACCAAATAACAATTAGCCCAGACCCCTTACATTTGAGAACTTAGCTAAAACACCCCCGTCACAAAAAAGTTTAAAAGTTAATAAAATACCCCCAATCATCCGAGACCACCGTCGGCCGCTAGCCACCACCGCTGGCCACCGGCGAAAGTCGTCATATCGGCACAAGACCGGTAGGATCTTGCCGGTCGTGTGCCGATAAGGACATTTTTGACCATGGATTTGTGATCCATGGATGGAAACGATCAGATCTGGCTGTTTCAAGGCTAAAGATGTGGCCGTGAAACACCATAGATCTGGCCGTAAAATGGCCATATTAACAGCCAGATCTAGCCGTGAAACGACCATATTCACGGCCAGATCTGGTCGGATTAGGCTTGATCGGCGTATGACTAGCCAGATCCGGCTGGTCGTGCACCATTACAACAGCTTCTGGTGGTGGTGGTGGCTGCCGGCAGTGGTTTGTGGTGAGTGGGGGTGACTTTGCTACAAATTAAAGTTGTATATGGTTGGGGTGTTTTGGTAAAATTTCAAATATAGGGGGGTTAAAAAATAATTTAAAAAATAATAGAATAAAATAATAATAAAAATAATATTATATTATTATTTTAAAATGAGGACAATTTAGTAATCTATATAACATACCCACTTATTTATCCTCCCAACCAAACATATTGTTATAACATACCCATCAATTTATTCCAATCGACCAAATACATTTCTCTAAAAATTCTCTAATAATCCATCTTTCCTGTAATACAATATTCCTCAATAATATAACATTTTCTGAACCGAACGCTACCTAAAATAAACCATTAATTAATCACTTCTGGTTGTTAGCTTTTCGTAATACGTGATGTTATTTGGCAATACATAATATCAATCTTCACGTGATTGGAGTATTGTCATTTTAGCCCAATAGTTTTTTTTTTTTTTAAATTAATTTGCTGGGTTAAAATAAAAGAAATAGTTAAATAGACGAGAACCATATAACACATCCTCAACAGTCATGGCTGACGAATACAATCATAATCTCTTACGTATAATAAAGGATCAACGAGACAACGGCCGTCGAATTTTTTTCTTTGACTTGATTAATTCATGACAAAGTTAAATACGTGATACGTCACTGCTCGCGACTTCACAGGATCTAACTTCATTTAAAATCTCCTATATAATAAACCCCCGCGCAGATGGCTCACTCTCCACATAGAACCATTTCAGTATCAAATTAGCTCTAAAAACCCAAAAGGTTCCGAACATACCAGAGACTTAACCAAAATGGCTACCACGTAAGAATTTCTCATTCCTCAACTTCATTTTTACGTCTTTGTTTCTCTTCAATCTCGCAATTATGATCGCTAATATGATGAAATTATGATCTTCTTTTCTTATTGGTAGTGTGCAAGAAAATCTTCCTCCAGTTCTGGATTCTAAGGCCGAGCAGCCACCTCTCTTTGATGGAACCATCAGGTTTCACATTTTTTTATTTTTGAGGATTTTTGAGTTTCTTTTTGTGCCATTCGGGGTTCAATTTTTAATTTTATTTTTTAACTTGATTTATATGTGTTGTCTTTTATTTGTTAAGGCTGTACACCTGTTACACGTGTCCATTTGCCCAACGAGTGTGGATCACCAGAAACTATAAGGTTATTTAATCATTTTTGACTTTTTAATGATCTCTTTGTCTTATTTTTCATGTCTGGAATTATTTGTTTGATTTTCTCTCACTGATTTCTTTGGAATCTGTTGGGCGGCAGGGATTGCAAGACAAGATTATGTTAGTTCCATTAAACGTTCAAGACAGGCCTGCTTGGTATGCACAGAAAGTTTACCGTGTTAACAAGGTGATTTGTTTATGAAAACATTTACCTTTTCTTTTGTTGATTATTGTGGATTTGATAGATTTCTATTACGGAGTCTCCATGATTCAACAGACATGATTCATGAATATGTTCTGTTAATTTTCACAAGTGCATAACAACAATTATTAAGCATAAAATAAGGGATAAATAGAATTTTAAATCATTTTCAAGAAATGAGCAAGCTTGTACTAGTATCCTCCCGCTTGTTGGGAATATAACATCAAATTCTTTTTTGTTGGTATGAGGCTCGGTCATAATAGTGATGAACTCAATACTACAAAAGGTATCTTTATGTAAGAATGAAATTGTTAGCTTTAGTAAAGTTGATGAATCGGCTAAGTCCATGACTGATATAGTTTGTTTATATGGAATTGCTTGGCATGAGTTATGATTTGGAGTTTGTTAGTAAGAATAATTTTCCAAGAAGTTCTCATGACAAAAATGGGAGGGTTTTGAACAATAGTTGGAAGTTTAGAGTTTCTGAGTGAGCAAAGTGGTTAAAAAAGAGAAGGGTAATTTGTGTTTGTGTATGGCTGTATTTCAAATGTTTATAATCTGTGTGAAGAAATCCCTGAATCAGATGCGATGACAAGGTCCAATACTTAAAAGAGGAGGCAGAATCTTATTGCTATGCTTTGATTTACATAGTCATGAAAAATGGTCTCTTTGTATTGAGTTGGAATTTCTTGGTTACAAGGAAAAAAAAAAAATTAGTTAAATTATAGGTGGTATGTTTTAGTCTTTATGCTAGACTGAGGTAATTGTTAGGACTATTGAAGTATTTACCGTTTAAAGTTCTAATTTATAGGTTCCAGCACTGGAGCACAACGGCAAAATCATTGGAGAGAGTATTGACTTGATTAAATATGTTGACAGCAACTTTGAAGGACCTTCTCTTTTCCCTGATGTAAGTTGTGCATCCTTTTTTAAAATATTTTTATAAGATGTGCATATTTCATTGCTGCTCTTAATAGAAACTTTAGTATCTCTTAACTTCAGCTGAAGTAATGTTATGAAAATATTGTAGGATCCTGAAAAAAAGAAGTTTGGTGAAGAATTGTTATCCTACACTGATACATTCAACAGGGATGTGTATACTTCATTCAAAGGAGACCCTGTAAAACAAGCTGGTATGTTTTGAAATATGTCGTATTTCCATGGTTTGGGGTTTGTGTATATAAACTGAACTAAAAAATTTAGAAACTTGGAACAGGTGCCGCTTTCGATTACTTGGAAAATGCTCTTAAGAAATTTGATGATGGCCCATTCTTCCTTGGTCAGTTTAGTTTGGTATGTTAACTTCTCAATTAAGTTAGCTTGAGTAGGCATAGAAGTTGTTTTTGAAATTGTTTATTATTATAATTATATGATTCGAGTATCATTCTGTTTTACAAATGGATTTATGTGATCGTCAGGCGGACATAGCCTATATTCCATTTGTTGAAAGGTTCCAGATCTTCTTATCAGAAGTATACAAGTATGACATTACAGAGGGTAGGCCAAAACTAGCATCATGGATCGAGGTATGTTGGAAAGCCCTTTTACGTTCTTTCCCAATTGTGCAGGAAGAGATTACTATATTTTAAGATAGTTATAATCATTTATTTAAAAAAAAAAAATCCTTATGCAGGAGCTGAACAAGATTGATGCCTTCAAGCAGACAAAAACAGATCCAAAAGAGCTGGTGGAATTTTACAAGAAGCACTTCCAGGTACTATCCTTAGACCAGCCCACGCCTTAACCTTTATAATCTGATTTTGTTAGATTGAAAGCTAAGTTTCTCTTCCTTGCAGGCCCAACAGTAATTTGCCACCAGTTAGACTATGCTAAATAAGTTGGTGTGTTATGAGTTTCTTATAATAAAAGCTATTTATGCCATAGATAATGTGCGAATGTCAGCGATGTGTTGAATTTGAATTTGTTTCTTCAGTTTGTATGTTATGCTTACATAAATAAAATTGAACTCTCTTATTGTGTTCATCTTTTATATTATGTTCCTTCTGGTTCCACAGCATTTTTGAGATCATCAGATTTAAGCAAACCAAATAATGGGGATTGTTAATTCGGCCTCCACTGCCAGCCCTTGGATACCTTACCCCATGATCTAAGGGCAATAACTGACCCCGCAACCTTACCGAGCTTGATTTTGATCAAATAATGCCGAAGCAAATAAATTCATTGTAAACCTAAAATATGGCATATTGCCTATGTTTAGAGTTATAAGAAGATTACTCGTAATCTATCTTTTAATTTGGTCATTATCTTGTTTAATTCAGCAAGTAATCTTTTATTACTCAAGTAATATGAAAGGTGATATAGGGGTTATGCGATTACTGACTCAGAGGATAGTAATCTTATTTTTGTTCTCATTTTATTTTTATTTAATAAAATTTTTGGACACAAATGCCCTCTTTTTATGTCAAATAACAATTAACCCAATTTGTTGAATGACTTTTTTAATCTCATTAATTAATTATTTGAACAAAAATGTCAATATATATATATTGAGAAGAGGAAAGAGAAGATGAAAATTTATTAATTAATTATTTGGACAACTTTTATATTTTCCCGCAATTATCTTCTCTCTTCTTAAGAAATTTATGGGGAAAAGGAAAGAGAAGATGAAAATTTATTGGGAAGCGAATAGAGAAGATTGAAGGACTTTTGCAGAGAGGGTGATGGAGATGCGTTACTTTTATTTGAAAAAAATAAAATAAAATGTGAAAATATACGTGGGAAATAGGTGACCTACGGGTCGACTCGTAGCCATATGAGGGGGTATGGGTCATGTATTTCCCGACCCATAAAAAATTTTACCCGTGGACCCGTGCTTGTTTTACCCACTATGCGTAGCTACTCGACTCACCCGTTTATTAGGTCTAATCTTGAGACTATAAATAGAGGTATTGTGAAAGATGATGTACACTCAACTTTAGAATAGAAAAGTATTGGTTCTATTTCCCCTCAATTATCTTCGTTCTTCTTTTAGTTTATTTTATAATAAGTTATTAGTACTAGTCTCTAACCATATCAACTTGTCAAGGGAAAAAAATTCTCATCAGGTTTCAAGCTTTTGTCCCTAATCAAATTTGGAGTTGGAGTTTTCCATTTACCAAGTAAGTAAATTCAATTTTGCTTGTATCTTAATATGTTTTATAAATATGTTGGAATGTTTAATCATTTTTAAAGTATAAAATATATGAAAGTGTTTTAATTTGGAACATTTTGGTTTCATTATAAACAAGACTTTATATAGTGATAGATTTATAATTTGATTAATAAAAAAAGACATATATTTGTAAATATTTGCTTTTATGATTTATGTTTTTAAATGATTAAATTCTATAACTTTAATAAATTGTGTATTCATTATTGTTATTCTAAATTCTTATTTGTGATAATATTTTCGTTTTATTAGAGATTGTCTCATTTATTAAATATTCTTTTCCAGTTTTCGTCATGACAAATCTTACGAAACTTGAATTTGTGGCTCTTGATATTATGGGTAAGAATTATTTGTTATGGATTCTTGATGCTGAAATTCACTTAGATGCTATGGGTCTTGGTGAAAATATGTACTATCTATGTGGCATGAAAGGACATTGGTCACATACTTGTTGTATGCCTAAACATCTTGTTGAACTTTATCAAGCATCGTTGAAAGAAAAAGAGACAAATATGAAAGCAAACTTTGCCTACCAAAATGAAAATAGAGAAGCAAATTTTGCTTATCAAGATGATAACTTTGATCATGGACCTATTGATATAACACATCTGGATGTTGTAGATTTCTTCAAAAATCCTGAAGGGAGAATCGATCATTTAATTAGGGATGGAAATGTCCAAAATTATTTAAGTTATGTTTTTGCGAGTGTTTAATTTTTAATATGTTTAAGTTGAGTATTTTACTTTTAATGAGTGTTTTACCCTTAATATGTTTAAGTGTGATATTCAATTTTAGATAAATTACATTGTTTTGTTGGCTTTGTAATATGCCTTACTATGTATTTTGTTTTTGAATAAAGAAAAATGGACATTCCCATGTCTATGATTGGATCCAAGATTGATGATGAAGATTTTTGTCCGTAGACAATGCTACAACGTACACTATACTTAAAGAAAGAAAATATTTTTCTTCTTTGATAATGTGTGAAGCTAACATAAATGCGATATCTGGTAGTACAAGATTGATTGAAGGCTCTAGAATAGCTAATAAATAATTGATTGGAGGAACACAGTTTATTATAAAAGATGCATTATTTTCTTCCAAGTCTAAAAGAAACTTATTAAGTTTAAAGATATTCGCTGTAATGGATATCATATTGAGAGAACCAATGAAGGAAATATTGAATATCTTTATATTACAAGAATAATTATAGGCAATAAATGTGTGTTAGAAAAATTATCTGCTTTTTCTTCCAGATTGTACTACACAAAATATTAGTGTATTTGAAACACATTTTATAGTAAACCAGAAGTTTACTGATCCTAATACTTGTATTAATTGGCATGATCAGTTAGGCCATCCTGGTTCAATAATGATGCAAAGAATCATTGAGAATTTACATAGACATCCATTGAAAAATCAGAAGATTTTTCAATCTAATGAATTCTCTTATGCTGCCTGTTCTCAAGATAAATTAATTATTAGACCATCACCAGCTAAAATTGGGATTAAATCTCCTACATTTTTAGAATGAATTCAAGGTGATATATGTGGGTCTATTTATCTACCATGTGGACCATTTAGATATTTTATGGTTTTAGTAGATGCATCAACAAGATGGTTCCATGTGTGTTTATTATCTACTCGCAACCTGGCGTTTGCAAGATTACTCTCCTAAATAATTCGATTGTGAGCACAATTTACAGATTATACAATTAAGACAAATACGTCTTGATAATGCTGGTGAATTTATGTCTTAGGCTTTTAATGATTATTGTATGTCAATCGGAATAACGGTTGAAAAACCTATTGCCCATGTTCATACACAGAATAGTCTAGTAGATATCATTTATTAAAGGCCTCGAATTGACTGCTAGACCATTACTTATGAGAACAAAGGTCCCAAGTTCTGCTTGGGGACATAATATTTTACATGCAGCAGCACTTGTACGCATTAGGCCAACAAGTTATCACAAATTCTCCCCTTTACAATTGACTTTTGTCAAGAGCCAAATATTTCTCATTTAAGAATATTTGAATGTGCGGTATATGTTCCAATTGCTCCACCAAAACGCACTAAAATGGGTCCTTAAAGAAGATTGGGAATATATGTTGGATATGAATCTCCTTCTATAATTAAATATTTAGAACCATTAACAAGAGATTTTATTTATGACACGATTTGCCAATTGTCATTTTGATGAAACAAAATTTCCAGCATTAGGGGGACAAAATAGGCAACTGGAAAAGGAAATTACTTGGAAAATATCATCATCATCTTATCTTGATCCTCATCCTAAACAATGTGAACAAGAAGATCAAAAGATTATTCATTTGCAAAATGTAGCAAATCAGTTGTCAAACACATTTACTAATTCAAAAAGAGTGACTAAATCTCACATACCAGTTGCAAATGCTCCAATTCGGATTGCTGTCCTTGAAGGACAATTACCTGTAGCAAATGAATCTAAGGCACGTTTAAAGCGTGGTAGACCAGTTGGTTCCAAAGATAAAAATCCTCGAAAGAAAATAGTAGCAAATGACCAAGATGCTTACATCAAGGAGGCAAGTTCTCATGAAGAGAATAGAGACATAATTAATCATGAAACTCTAGAAGAAGTTCAGGTACCTGAAACTAGTAAGAATGAAGAGATCTCAATAAATTATGTCTTTACAAGAAAACTATGGAATCTAAAAGAAATAATTGTCGACAATATTTTTGCATACAATATAGCGCTTGATATTGTAAATAATAATGATGATCTTGAACCTAAATTTGTTGAGGAATGTAGACAAAGTGAAGATTAGCCAAAATGGAAGGACGCAATCAAGACAGAACTGAATTCGTTAGAAAAATGTAGAGTTTTTGGACCTGTAGTTCGAAGTTAGAACATCTAAAGATGTAATGCTAGTAAGGTACAAATGGGTATCTGTGCGAAAACGAAATGAGAAAAATACAGTTGTAGGATATCTTTTAATCCGGTCATTATCTCGTTTAATTCAACCAGTAATAAAAGATTCCAATAATCTTTTATTACTCAAGTAATATGAGAGGTGATATAGAGGTTATGCGATCACCGAGTCAGAGGGTAGAAATCCTATTTTTGTTCTAATTTTATTCTTATTTAATAAAATTTTTGGACACAATTGCCCTCATTTTGATGTCAAATAACAATTAACCCAACTTGTTGAATGGCTTCTTTAACCTCATTAATTAATTATTTGGACAAAAATATCATATATATATATATATGTTACATTAAAGGTTTAAGGTGAAATAAAATATTTATCTAAAGTTGTTTGAGACAATGATTTAGGCTCCGTTTGGTTGGTTTTTGGGAATACTAATAGAATACTATTATTAGTATTCCCAAAAAAGTTAAACAGTAAAATGCCCAAAAACTCATAATATTATCCAATATTATTCAACTTTTTTTAAACCCCCTAAATTTGTTAATTTAATTAAATACCCCTAAATATTTTTTTTAAATTGCAAAAACACCCCTAAATCCACATTATACCAGATTCCGGCCACCACTGCCAGAAGTTGGCCAGAATCTGATATAATGGCGCACTACCAGCTGAATCTAGCCGGTAGTGTGTCGATCTAGCCTTTTTTCGGCCAGATCCACGGTGGATCTGATCTGGCTAAAAAAGGCCAGATCTAAAGCCAAAGATCTGGCCGTTGACTGCCAGATCTTTGGCCGTAACTAGACGTCAACGATGGCCAACATATGGTCATCGTTGACCATCAACGATGGCCGTATCTTTGGCCATCGTTGACGAACAAATGCGGCCAGAGCTGGCCGTCAATGGCTAGTTCTAGCCGTAGATCTGGCCTTTGCCGGCCAAATCGACGCACGACCGGCAAGATCTAGTCGGTTATACGCTGATACGGCGACTCCGACCACCCTCCGGTGATGGTGGCCAGCTGTGATTATTCAATGGGTGGGTTGGAGGTGTTTTTGTTAACTTTCAAAGTTTTATTATAGGGGTGTTTAATAAATAAACAAACATAGGGGATATTTTTATTAAGTTAGTTTGACCAAGTATATTGCCACATTATCCTTATTTAATTTTAAAATTCCATAGTATACCCTTATTTAATGTTGTACATTTTTTAGTCATTTTATAATAAAATGTACTTATAAGCCACATTTTACCAAACACGTCAACTACTTATTAGTCACTTATAAGTACTTTAACCAAACACGTAATTACTTAAAATTTCAAATGTTTATAAGCTAATTTTAGCTTATAAGTACTTGTTGCTTATAAGCTAATTTTCATAAGCTCAAACAAACACCCCCATTATTTCTTGTCGTTTGATCAAAGTATATAAATAGTAATTGCATTCAATTTTACTCAGTCTAATAAATCATCTTAGACGTATTTATGGAAACCTCCTATGCCCCTCTTCTCATTTTTTCATCGAAACTCTGATGTTACAAAGTGTTTCAATTCAAGATAAATATTTATTTTCTGATAAGAATTGTGTTTTACTATAGAATAATTATTATCGTTAATAATCTTAAAATATAATATTATTTAAAAGATAATATTATCGTTAATGGTCTTAAAAAAAATGCAAACCCTAATCTCATATTAAAGTAGTATGTAAGCCATATAATGCTATACTATATTACTATTAATGCAGTAAGACGATTTTTTTTTAAATGACATACATATATTCTATTTAAAAAATTTTGTGATTCACAAAATCATAGACAAAAAAAAAAAAAAAAAAAAAATTAAATAATAAACATGTTATTTTAATAATATATGTGTATGGTGTTATTTGGTAAATGAACCAAATTACATGTTAACATGTTGCATATATATATATATATTGCCATATATAATTAATACTACATATGAATATATGATACACTATATACAAAATCACATAGAATATGCAACATGTAAGTATACTCAACTCTAAAATGTGAAATACAACATGTGTATATATATATAGTAAAACCTCTCTATAGTGATACTCTATATATGAATAAACTCTACATAGTCATAAAAAATTCAATTCCCAATTTGGGATAGTTATAAATAAGAATAAACTTTACATTGTAATAAGTTATAATTTTTTTAATTTCCGGCTTAAGAAAAGTTGCCTCCACATAGTAATAAGTATCGTATATTGCAAAAAAATATATACTATGTTACATTAAGGTTTACGATGAAATAAAATATTTATCTAAAATTATTTGAGATAATGATTTATGCTTTAGAGTTGTCACTACATCTTTTAACTTGCGGGTAGATTACTTGTTAGCATGAACATCTTTTTGTTGAAACCATATATTTCTACTTTCTCAAGTATGTTTAGAGCTTTTTGGCACAAACTTTTTGTACTTCCGTACTATCATCCTCATGATTATTTCATTTATCTTCTTGTCTAATTATAGTAATGATTTTTTCTTTAGTTAAAACATACATGACGTACTAGGTGGGTTCTAAAACCCTAAAAATTGAAGGATTCTGGAGGGTGGTGGATTTTCCAAAATCTATGGATTTCAACTTTTTTTTTTTTTAAAAACCAAACGAATTATTTTACCAAATTCATGGATTTAATGAAATCATTCATTTAGAATCCCTCAATCCAAACGAGACCTTAATTCTTGGGAGGACTCACTTGTCCACGGTTCTACTTTTTTTTTTCTTTTTTTTTTTTTTTTAAACCAAACGAAGTGTTTTACCAAATCTATGGATTTAACAAAATCATTCATTTAGAATCCCTCAATCCAAACGAGACCTTAATTCTTGGGAGGACTCACTTGTCCACGGTTCTACTTTTTTTTTTTTTAATTAAACCAAACGAAGTATTTTACCAAATCCATGGATTTAATGAAATCATTTATTTAGAATTCCTCAATCCAAACGAGACCTTAATTCTTGGGAGGACTCACTTGTCCACGCTTCTAGTCGTTAANTCACATACCAGTTGCAAATGCTCCAATTCGGATTGATGTCCTTGAAGGACAATTACCTGTAGCAAATGAATCTAAGGCATGTTTAAAGTGTGGTAGACCAGTTGGTTCCAAAGATAAAAATCCTCGAAAGAAAAGAGTAGCAAATGACCAAGATGCTTACATCAAGGAGGCAAGTTCTCATGAAGAGAATAGAGACATAATTAATCATGAAACTCTAGAAGCAGTTCAGGTACCTGAAACTAGTAAGAATGAAGAGATCTCAATAAATTATGTCTTTACAAGAAAACTATGGAATCTAAAAGAAATAATTATCGACAATATTTTTGCATACAATATAGCGCTTGATATTGTAAATAATAATGATGATCTTGAATCTAAATTTGTTGAGGAATGTAGACAAAGTGAAGATTAGCCAAAATGGAAAGACGCAATCAAGACAGAACTGAATTCGTTAGAAAAATGTGGAGCTTTTGGACCTATAGTTCAAAGTTCGAACACCTAAAGATGTAATGCTAGTAAGGTACAAATGGGTATTTGTGTGAAAACGAAATGAGAAAAATACAGTCGTAGGATATCTTTTAATCCGGTCATTATCTTGTTTAATTTAACCAGTAATAAAAGATTCCAATAATCTTTTATTACTCAAGTAATATGAGAGGTGATATAGAGGTTATGCGATCAATGAGTCAGAGGGTAGTAATCCTATTTTTGTTCTAATTTTGTTCTCATTTAATAAAATTTTTGGACACAATTGCCCTCCTTTTGATGTCAAATAACAATTAACCCAACTTGTTGAATGACTTCTTTAACTTCATTAATTAATTATTTGGACAAAAATGTCATGTATATATATATATATATATTAAAGGTTTAAGATGAAATAAAATATTTATCTAAAGTTGTTTGAGACAATGATTTAGGTTCCGTTTGGTTGGTTTTTGGGAATACTATTATTAGTATTCCCAAAAAAGTTAAACAGTAAAATGCCCAAAAACTCACAATATTATCCAATATTATTCAACTTTTTTAAAACCCCCTAAATTTGTGAATTTAATTAAATACCCCTAAATATTTTTTTTCAAAATTGTAAAAACACCCCTAAATCCACATTATACCAGATTCCAGCCACCACTGCCAGAAGTTGGCCAGAATCTGATATAATGGCGCACTACCAGCTGAATCTGGCCGGTAGTGCGTTGATCTAGCCTTTTCCAGCCAGATCCACGGTGGATCGATCTACCATCAACGACGGCCGTATCTTTGGCCGTCGTCGATGAGCAAATGCGGCCAGATCTGGCCGTCAATGGCCAATTCTAGCCGTAGATCTGGCCGTCAATGGCCAATTCTAGCCATAGATCTGGCCTTTGCCGGCTAGATCCACCGTGGATCTAGCCAGCAAAGGCCATATCGATGCACGACCGGCAAGATCCAGTCGGTCATGCATCGATACGACGACTCCGACCACCCTCCGGTTGTGGTGGCCGACTGTGATTATTCAATGGGTGGGTTGAGGGTGTTTTTGTTAACTTTCAAAGTTTTATTATAGGGGTGTTTAGTAAATAAACAAACATAGGGGATATTTTTATTAATTTTCAAATCCTACATTGTAATACTTGCCCAATTCAATTTTTTTTAACTTTTTTCAAAAAACTTTTCTAAAAAATGCAAAAAAGTGAACCAAACGGAGCCTTATACTTTAGAGTTGTTACCATATTTCTTACCTTGTAAGTATATAATAACTCGCTAGCATGGACATCTTTTTGTTGAAACAAAAATATTTTTGTCTCCTCAATAAGCATGTTTAGAGTTTCATGGCATGAAATTTTTTGTATTTCCGTATTATCATCTTCAGGATTATTTTCTTTCTTTTCTTATCTAATTGCGGTAATGATATCTTTTTTGGTTAAAGCATACACTATTTTTTGCTCATTTGGATGGTTGAGGATAACATTAATATCCATTCGATTAGTGTAGTGAAGTTGTCGAATCTGATCACTCAATTCTACAATGACTCTTTTATTCTCCTCATCCACTTCTTTTGTAACTTGCAATTCATCGACATTGGGGTCCTAATTTTGCAGTGCTTAAAACCATTGATAATTATCTGTGATTTCACATCAATTAATCATGCATCAACTACATTTACAATTCCATCAATGACACTTATCTTTGCTGGTTTCAAGACACGATCTTCTTTCCGTTTCAAAAGTAGATAATTGAAGCGCTGAATTGAAATCCTAATACTACTAAAATATGAATTGAAATCCTAATACTATACTACTAAAACATGAATTATAAAATAAGAAATCAAAACAATAATTTTTATAACTACACCTTTATTAAGTTATAACCTTCTCATAGTATTAAAATTAGTTAATCCCGCTATTATGACTATCAAGAGGTTTTACTGTATATATATAGGACAATGCTATTTGGATTAGTTGACCCAGATAAAAATCTTTTTGGGAAGTGAAATTTATAAATTTACCCTTCAATAAAATAAATTTATTTTTGGCTCTTAAACCTTACTTTTTAGAGGGAAAATAATTCCCTCCATTGACATTATGTAAGGATGAGAGAGAAGCAATGATTACTTCAATATTTCTTAGAATGAAAATTCTTGGAAACCCAATCGTCTTAAGAATAAATATTTATTATTACTATTATGTTTCCATAAAACAATGTAGTTTTATAAGACGCATGTTGTTATCAAAAGACATTATTTCTTGTCGTTTGATCAAAGTATATAAATAGTAATTGTATTCTAAGGTTACTTGGGGGTGTTTGTCTAAGCTTATAAGTTGGTTAAACTAACTTATAAGCTCTAAAATTAAGCTGACCTGTTTGTTTATAACTTTTTTGAGCTAATAAGTTGGGGAGGAGATATTTTTTTTTTTTTTTTTCTTATAAGCACTCTGCTTATAAGTTAGTTTGACCAAGTATATTACCACATTATCCTTATTTAATTTTAAAATTCCATAATATACCCTTATTTAATATAGTACATTTTTTAGTCATTTTATAATAAAATGTACTTATAAGCCACATTTTACCAAACATGTCAACTACTTATTAGTCACTTATAAGTACTTTAACCAAACACGTAATTACTTAAAATTTCAAATGTTTATAAGCTAATTTTAGCTTATAAGTACTTGTTGCTTATAAGCTAATTTTCATAAGCTCAGACAAACACCCCCATTATTTCTTGTCATTTGATCAAAGTATATAAATAGTAATTGTATTCAATTTTACTCAGTCTAATAAATCATCTTAGAGGTATTTATGGAAACCTCCTCTGCCCCTCTTCTCATTTTTTCATCGAAACTCTGATGTTACAAAGTGTTTCAATTCAAGATAAATATTTATTTTCTGATAAGAATTGTGTTTTACTATAGAATAATTATTATCGTTAATAATCTTAAAATATAATATTATTTAAAAGATAATATTATCGTTAATGGTCTTAAAAAAAATGCAAACCCTAATCTCATATTAAAGTACTATGTAAGCCATATAATGCTATACTATATTACTATTAATGCAAGTAAGACGATTTTTTTTTAAATGACATACATATATTCTATTTAAAAAATTTTGTGATTCACAAAATCATAGACAAAAAAAAAATAAAATAAAATAAAATAAAATAAACATGTTATTTTAATAATATATGTGTATGGTGTTATTTGGTAAATGAACCAAATTACATGTTAACATGTTGCATATATATATATTGCCATATATAATTAATACTACATATGAATATATGATACACTATATACAAAATCACATGGAATATGCAACATGTAAGTATACTCAACTCTAAAATGTGAAATACAACATGTATGTATATATATATATAGAGTAAAACTTCTCTATAGTGATACTTTATATATGAATAAACTATACATAGTCATAAAAAATTCAATTCCCAATTTGGGATAGTTATAAATAAGAATAAACTTTATATTGTAATAAGTTATAATTTTTTTAATTCCCAGCTTAAGAAAAGTTGCCTTCACATAGTAATAAGTATCTGTATATTGCAAAAAAATATATACTATGTTACATTAAGGTTTACGATGAAATAAAATATTTATCTAAAATTGTTTGAGATAATGATTTATACTTTAGAGTTGTTACTACATCTTTTAACTTGCGGGTATATTACTTGTTAGCATGAACATCTTTTTGTTGAAGCCATATATTTCTACTTTCTCAAGTATGTTTAGAGCTTTTTGGCACAAGCTTTTTGTACTTCCGTACTATCATCATCATGATTATTTTATTTATTTTCTTGTCTAATTATAGTAATGATTTCTTCTTTAGTTAAAACATACATAACGTATTGCTCATTTGGATGATTGAGAAATACATTAATATCCATTCAATTAGTGTAATAAAGTTGTCAAATTTGATCACTAAATTTTACAATGACTCTTTGATTCTCTTCATCCACTTCATTTGTAACTTGCAATTCATTAATATTAGGGATCCTAATTTGGTAATAATTAAAATATTTGGCAATAATATGTGGCTTCATATCAATTTGCTACATAATTTTGTAATGATTAAAACAATTGACAATAATATGTGCCTTCACATCAATTTGCTGCATAATTTTGTAATGATTACAACAATTAATAATAGTTTGTGGCTTCATATCAATTTGACTATGCAACAATTGCATTTACAATTCCATCAAAGACACTTATCTTTGCTGATTTCAAGACACGATCTTCTATTCGTTTCAAAAGTAGGCAATTGAAGTGCTGAATTGAAATCTTAATAGTATTAAAACATCAATTGAAATCTTAATAGTATTAAAACATCAATTGAAATCCTGATACTGTACTACTAAAACATGAATTATAAAGAAATTTTTGTTATCACATATTTATTAAGTTATAACCTCCTTATAGTAATAAAATTAATTAATCCCACCATTATGACTATAGAGAGATTTTACTATACTATATATAAAATTACATAGTAAGTCAATATTATATGCCATATATATATATATATGGAGAGAGAGAGAGAGAGAGAGAGTGCATGTAAAGATATATAGTACGTCAATATTTTCAATGCATTTATCATATATATATATATATATATATATATATATATNATCAAAAGTAGTAATTACAGTTGATGCCTTTTCCTTGCCATATTAGGTATTCAAGTTGGTTGAATAAATTTTTTAACTCTTTTCTTGTAGGTTTCTGGTTGAAGTTAGGGCATTACTTCTGTTGGATGATAAAGATTCTAGTCTTCCTTCAAAATATATATATATATATATATATATATATGTGAAATACAACATGTAAAGATATATACAATACACTATATATATGGTATGTATATGTATAGTACACTATATATATGATCTATTATATACATATATAGTAAGTCAATACTATATACATGTCATACATATATAGTAAGTCACGTAATGTTAAAAAAAATTTATGTACATTGAATTTCAAAGTCAAATTTTCATAGGGTCTTAAAATTTAAATACATAGATTATGTAACATCTTTCAAATAATTTTTTGGAATTTAAGATTGTTTAATAAGTTACATACAGTAGAAGAGATAATTTGAGGATCTAATATGCATATGTATATGATATTTTCTTTTCTTACTAATTACTACTTACTATATATAAACCAATTAATGGGCAGGAGTATTACATTTAAAGTTTTAAAAAGTGAAAATATTATTCATAAATCTAGATGTAATGTCGCAATTTATTCTAATTTTCTAAACTTTTACTTTGCCTACTCATTTTCTATTTTTTTTTTTTAAATTATATATTTCTTCATCAATTATTAGTCTTCATAATTGGCATCCATGTAATCAAAGAATAAATAAATCAATTATTAAAACCTTTTAATAAGAAAAGTATAATAAAATATGAGAGGATCTTATACTACAAGCTTGGTACAATTGAGAGAGATAAGAAAAATAAAATCATAAGATAGCCTCACACATTATACACATTTGTTCTTATAGTACGTTAGAAGAGATTCGAATGAGAAAATTTTATAAGCTTGAGGGCTATTTGAAATGACGTTGTTGATTTAATATTTCATGAAAAAAAAAGCACCACTAATAAGTTCTTAACTAGATAACAAAAAGAGTCACCATGAGAAATTGAAATAATAATAAAAAAAAAAACCTTTTTGTAAATAAGAAATTGAAAATAATTAATTAAAGGAATGGAAACTCATAGATATATTATTTCTCTAATATGCTTTGAAGATGCTGATGATGTAAAGATGAAGAGCTCAAAAAGAGAGAATGACAAATATGTTTCTTTTAATTAGGATAAAACGTGGTTACTGAAATATTAAATTATTAACAAGGATAGTATTGAAAAATTAAAATATTAACAAAATCGCTCATTTTATTAAAACCGATGGATTTGGCAAAATCTGACCTACTAGGTGGGTTCTAAAACCCTAAAAATTGAAGGATTCTAGAGGGTGGTGGATTTTCCAAAATCTATGGATTTCAACTTTTTTTAAAAAAAAAAACCAAACGAATTATTTTACCAAATTCATGGATTTAACGAAATCATTCATTTAGAATCCCTCAATCCAAACGAGACCTTAATTCTTGGGAGGACTCACTTGTCCACGGTTCTACTTTTTTCTTTTTAATTAAACCAAACGAAGTATTTTACCAAATCCATGGATTTAACGAAATCATTTATTTAGAATTCCTCAATCCAAACGAGACCTTAATTCTTGGGAGGACTCACTTGTCCACGGTTCTACTTTTTTTTTTTTTAATTAAACCAAACGAAGTATTTTACCAAATCCATGGATTTAACGAAATCATTTATTTAGAATTCCTCAATCCAAACGAGACCTTAATTCTTGGGAGGACTCACTTGTCCACGCTTCTAGTCGTTAAGCTGAATACTTTTTTACCCCTAATCTATCGCAAAAAGATAGTTCCCCCCTTGGTTTTGGAAACACCCAATGTTACTCCTATTTTTCTAATTCAAGCATTAAAACTTAATCGTGAATGGGTAATATTGTCAATTAATACTGTTATATTAGGTTTTCTATCTCTATGATGTTATAATTGACAAAATTGCCCTTTCATGGTTAAGTTTTAACTTTTAACCCTTATATATAAAAATGTGGTCATATGGGTATTTCCTAAGGGGGTAGGTGGAGAAGGATGTTTCAGGGGTCAAAATGTATTTGGACATGACTTGCTCTTCAATTTATTCAGGAATTACTATCATAAAAACATTTTGACTTTGTTATTCAGATTAGGTGAAGTGAAACAATTTTCAAACAAAACAGGTTATAATTTGCAACTCCGACCAATTAATTTTCACGGGGTGTTTGGTTCAAGGAATATTAGTTACTGGGAATGTTGTATTAACAGAAAGTTAGGGGCCTGTTTGTTTTATTATTTTTGCCCTATCCTATTCCTATCCTACCCAAAATACATATTTGTTTACCTATTTCGAAAATCCAATCATATTGTATTAAACTATTTTTAAACCCCTAGGTTTGTTAATTTAACTAAACACCCCCAATGAAAAAAAGTTTATAAATTGACAAAAAAAACCCCCACCCACCCACATTTGCCAGATTCCGGCCACCACTATCGGAAGGTAGTCAGAATTTAGCGTAATGGCACACTACCGGCTGGATCTTGCTGGCAGTGCGTCGATCTAACATTTTTCAGTCAGATCCACAGTGGATCTGGCCGAAAAATGCCACATCTATGGCCAAAGATTTGGCCGTTGATGGCCAAATTTTTGGCCACATCTGGTCGTCAACGACGACCATATCTTTGGCCGTCGTTGATGACCAGATCTAGCTGTCAATGGCCAGATTTGGTTGTAGATCTGACATTTTCCGACTAAATCCATGGTGGATCTAGTCAGAAAGCTAGGTCAATGCACTACCAGCCAGATCCAGTTAGTAATGTGTCATTACGTCAAATTCCGATCACCTTCCGATGGTGGTGGCCGAAATCTGGCAAAAGTGGGTGGGTGGGGGTGTTTTTATCAATTTATAAACTTTTTATTATAAGGGATGTTTAGCTAAATTAACAAACCTAGGGAGTTTTTTGTTAATTTTTTAATCCTAACTCGTAATAATAACCCAACTCAACTTTTTCAAAAATCCTACTCAAAATAATAAAACAAGCACAACCTAGATTACCTTGAAGATTACTGAGAATCTTTATGGAAATATGTTTGGTTAGTTACAATAAATTGATCGATATGTTATTTAAATTACTAAATTGCCGTTATTTTTAAATATTAATATAATATTATTTTTATTATTAATTTTTAAATAGTTTTTTTAACCTCCAACATTCCAGATTTAGCTAAAACACTCCAACTTATATAAAACTTTAATTTGTATTAAAATCATCCCCACCCACCCCAAGCCACTGCCAACCGCCAGCCACCACCGCCGGCTGCCGTCTACAGTTGTCAGAAGTCACAAAAAATCGCTGGAAGTTGCCGGTATAGCCGTTTTCGGTTATATTAATGGCCAAAAATTGTCAGATGGCTCTAGATCTTAACCTCAGTAATCCAACATTACTGCCAACCTTGGATTACTGCCAACGAAACGCACCCTCAAAGTTTATTGCAGTTTGTTACGACCGAATTATAATAACATTTACAGATTCGATTCATGGCGAGAATGGAATAAAATAAACCATTAATTAATCACTTCTGGTTGTTAGCTTTTCGTAATACGTGATGTTATTTGGCAATACATAATATCAATCTTCACGTGATTGGAGTATTGTCATTTTAACCCAATAGTTTTTTTTTTTAAAATTAATTTGCTGGGTTAAAATAAAAGAAATAATTAAATAGACGAGAACCATATAACACATCCTCAACGGTCATGGCTGACGAATACATTCATAATCTCTTACGTATAATAAAGGATCAACGAGACAACGGCCGCCGAATTTTTGTCTTTGACTGATTAATCCATGACAAAGTTAAGTACGTGATACGTCACTGCTCGCGACTTCACAGGATCTAACTTCATTTAAAATCTCCTATATAATAAACCCCCGCACAGATGGCTCACTGTCCACATAGAACCATTTCAGTATCAAATTAGCTCTAAAAACCCAAAAGGTTCCGAACACTCCCGAGACGTAACCAAAATGGCTACCGCGTAAGAATTTCTCATTCCTCAACTCCAATCTCGCAATTCTGATTGCTAATATGATGAAATTATGATCTTGTTTTCTTATTGGTAGTGTGCAAGAAAATCTTCCTCCAGTTCTGGATTCTAAGGCCGAGCAGCCACCTCTCTTTGATGGAACTATCAGGTTTCACATTTTTTTATTTTTGAGAATTTTTTACTTTCTTTTTGTGCCATTCGGGGTTCAATTTTTTATTTTATTTTCTAACTTGATTTACGTGTGTTGTCTTTTATTTCTTAAGGCTGTATACTTGTTACACGTGTCCATATGCTCAACGAGTGTGGATCACCAGAAACTATAAGGTTATTTAATTATTTTTTACTTTTTAATGATCTATTTGTCTTGTTTTTCTTGTCTAGAAATATTTGTTTGATTTTATTAATTTTCTCTCACTGATTTCTTTGGAATCTGTTGGGCGGCAGGGATTACAAGACAAGATTAAGTTAGTTCCATTAAACCTTCAAGACAGGCCTGCTTGGTATGCACAGAAAGTTTACCGTGTTAACAAGGTGATTTGTTTATGAAAACATTTACCTTTTCTTTTGTTGATTATTGTGGATTTGATAGATTTCTATTACGGAGTCTCCATGATTCATGAATATGTTCTGTTGATTTTCACACGTGCATAACAACAATTGTGAAGCACAAAATAAGGGATAAATAGAATTTTAAATCATTTCAAGAAATGAGCAAGCTTGTACTAGTATCCTCCCGCTTGTTGGGAATATAACATCAAATTCTTTTTTGTTGGTATGAGGCTTGGTCATGATAGTGATGAACTCAATACTACAAAAGGTATCTTTATGTAGGAATGAAATTGTTAGCTTTAGTAAAGTTGATGAATCGGTTTAAGTCCATGACTGATATAGTTTGTTTATATGGAATTGATTGGCATGAGTTATGATTTGGAGTTTGTTAGTAAGAATAATTTTCCAAGAAGTTCTCATGACAAAAATGGGAGGGTTTTGAACAATAGTTGGAAGTTTAGAGTTTCTGAGTGAGCAAAGTGGTTAAAAAAGAAAAGGGTAATTTGTGTTTGTGGATGGCTGTATTTCAAATGTTTATAATCTGTGTGAAGAAATCCCTGAATCAGATGCGATGACAAGGTCCAATACTTAAAGAGGAGGCAGAATCTTATTGCTATGCTTTGATTTACATGGTCATTAAAAATGGTCTCTTTGTATTGAGTTAAATTTCTTTGTTACAAGGAAAAAAAAGAAATTAGTTAAATTATAGGTGGTATGTTTTAGTCTTTATGCTAGACTGTGGTAATTGTTAGGACTATTGAAGTATTTACCGTTTAAAGTTCTTATTTATAGGTTCCAGCATTGGAGCACAACGGCAAAATCATTGGAGAGAGTATTGACTTGATTAAATATGTTGACAGCAACTTTGAAGGACCTTCTGTTTTCCCTGATGTAAGTTGTGCATCCTTTTTTAAAATATTTTTATAAAATGTGCATATTTCATTGCTGCTCTTAATAGAAACTTTAGTATCTCTTAACTTCAGCTGAAGTAATGTTATGAAAATATTGTAGGCTCCTGAAAAGAAAAAGTTTGGTGAAGAATTGTTATCCTACACTGATACATTCAACAGGGATGTGTATACTTCATTCAAAGGAGACCCTGTAAAACAAGCTGGTATGTTTTGAAATATGTTCTATTTCCATGGTTAGGGGTTTTTGTATATAAACTGAACTAAAAAATTTAGAAACTTGGAACAGGTGCCGCTTTCGATTACTTGGAAAATGCTCTTAAGAAATTTGATGATGGCCCATTCTTCCTTGGTCAGTTTAGTTTGGTATGTTAACTTCTCAATTAAGTTAGCTTGAGTAGGCATAGAAGTTGTTTTTGAAATTGTTTCTTATTATAATTATATGATTCGAGTATCATTCTGTTTTACAAATGGATTTATGTGATCGTCAGGCGGACATAGCCTATATTCCATTTGTTGAAAGGTTCCAGATCTTCTTATCAGAAGTATACAAGTATGACATTACAGAGGGTAGGCCAAAACTAGCATCATGGATCGAGGTATGTTGGAAAGCCCTTTTACGTTCTTTCCCAATTGTGCAGGAAGAGATTACTATATTTTAAGATAGTTATAATCATTTATTTAAAAAAAAAATATCCTTATGCAGGAGCTGAACAAGATTGATGCCTTCAAGCAGACAAAAACAGATCCAAAAGAGCTGGTGGAATTTTACAAGAAGCACTTCCAGGTACTATCCTTAGACCAGCCCACGCCTTAACCTTTATAATCTGATTTTGTTAGATTGAAAGCTAAGTTTCTCTTCCTTGCAGGCCCAACAGTAATTTGCCACCAGTTAGACTATGCTAAATAAGTTGGTGTGTTATGAGTGTCTTATAATAAAAGCTATTTATGCCATATGTATCTGTATACTATAGATAATGTGCGAATGTCAGTGATGTATTGCATTTGAATTTGTTTCTTCAGTTTGTATGTTATGCTTACATAAATAAAATTGAACTCTCTTATTGTGTTCATCTTTTATATTATGTTCCTTCTGGTTCCAGAGCATTTTTGAGATAGACCATCAGATTTAAGCAAACCAAATAATGGGGATTGTTAATTCGGCTATGGTTATCAAATCGTATATTGTATCGTGTATCGACAACCTAATTTTTTGAATCGTGTATCGCGTATCGTACCGTAAGTTCTATTTTAAAAAAAAACTAATAAAATAATCAAAATTTTCTAAAAATTAATATAATCCCCAAGATTAATTAAAGAATTTTGTGATATTATTGATTTTAAATTATGGTATTATATAATTAAAATTAATTACAAAATCTCCACTTATATTATTATTATCATGTAAAATGAGCAATATATATTTCTCTTCACTTTTTTCATGCAAAATAGGTAAATTTGGATAGGTTTTAATGAATCGGGTTGGATGACCCGGTTTTGACCCGAATTTTTTTTTGGACCTTTGGCCCAAATTAATAAAGTCTTATCGATTTATATCGATATTTTTAAGGATACGAACAAATACGTATTGTATCGTAGGATATATATCAACGTATCGAATGGTTTAGGATACACTCTCTGATACGTATCGTTGGCGGCCTGTATCTAATCGTATTGTATGATACGTATCGGGTATTATAGGATACTAACAACCATGAATTCGACCTCCAATGCCAACCCTTGGATATCTTACTCCATGATCTAAGGGCAATAACTCACCCTACAACCTTACCGAGCTTGATTTTGATCAAATAATGCCCGGAGCAAATAAATTCATTGTAAACCTAAAATATGGCATATTGCCTATGGTCAGAGTTATAAGAAGATTACTCTGTATCTTTTAATCCAGTTATTATCTTGTTTAATTCAGCCAGTAATAAATGATTTCAATAATCTTTTTTTTTTACTATGAGAGATGATATAGGGGTTATGCGATTGCCGAGTCAGAGGATAGTAATTCTATTTTTGTTCTAATTTTATTCTTATTTAATAAAAATTTGAGACACAAATGCTCTCCTTTTGATGTCAAATAACAATTAACCCAATTGGTTGAATTACTTCGTCAATCTCATTGATTAATTATTTGGACAAAAATGTCTATATATATATATATACATATGAGAAGAGGAAAGAGAAGATGAAAATTTATTAATTAATTATTTGGACAACTTTTATATTTCCCCATAATTATCTTCTCTCTTCTTTATATATATATTGAGAAGAGGAAAGAGAAGATGAAAATTTATTAATTAATTATTTGGACAACTTTTATATTTCCCCGCAATTATCTTCTCTCTTCTTAAGAAATTTATGGGGAAGAGGAAAGAGAAGATGAAAATTTATTGGGGAGAGAAAAGAGAAGATTGAAGGACTTGTGCAGAGAGGGTGATGGAGATGAGTTACTTTTTTTTTGAAAAAAATAAAATAAAATGTGAAAATATATGTGGGAAATAGGTGACCTGCGGGTCGACTAGTAGCCATATGGGCAATTACGGGTCATGCATTTTCTTACCCATAAAAAAATTTACTTATGAACCTGTATCCGTTTTACCCATTACCTATAGTTACCTGGCTCACCCATTTGTCAGGTTTAATCTTGAGACTATAAATAGAGGTATTGTAAAAGATGATGTACACTCAACTTTAGAGTAGAAAAATATTGGTTCTATTTCCCCTCAATTATCTTCGCTCTTTTTTTAGTTTTTTTTATTTTTTATAATAAGTTATTAACACTAGTCTCTAACCATATCAACTTGTCAAGGGAAAAAGATTATCATCAAGTTTCAAGCTTTTGTCCCTAATCAAATTTGGAGTTGGAGTTTTCCATTTACCAAGTAAGTAAATTCAATTTTTCTTGTATCTCAATATGTTTTATAAATATGTCGGAATGTTTAATTATTTTTATAGTATAAAATATATGAAAGTGTTTTAATTTGGAACATTTTGGTTTCATTATAAACAAGACTTTATATAGTGATAGATTTATAATTTGATTAATAAAGAAAGACACATATATTTGTAAATATTTGCTTTTATGATTTAAGTTCTTAAATGATTAAATTCTATAACCGGAATAAATTGTATATTCATTATTGCTATTCTAAATTCTTATTTGTGATAATATTTTCATTTTATTAGAGATTGTCTAATTTATTAAATATTCTTTTATAGTTTTCGTCATGACAAATCTTACGAAACTTGAATTTGTGGCTCTTGATAATATGGGCAAGAATTATTTGTCATAGATTCTTGATGCTGAAATTCACTTAGATGCCGTGGGTCTTGGTGACACCATCAAAGAAGGAAATGGATCATCCAATCAAAATAAGGCCAAAGCCATGATTTTCCTTCAACACCATCTCCACGAAGGATTGAAAATTGAATACCTTACGATAAAAGATCCACTTACTTATTGGAAAAATTTAAAGAAAAGATATAATTACTAGAAAACTGTGATTCTTCCTAAAACCATGAAGCTCGCCCAATAGGTTTTGCTCCATTCCCTGAATGAATGTGACAATATATGATAATGATGGGCATGAGTGATGATTGTAATAATAACTCTTCTAATTATAACAGCCACTAGTAGTGGAATAATGATGAAAAGAAAAAGGAAAAGAGCAAAAGCGGCCAACATAAAAATTCAAAGAATATAGAAAATATGTGCTATCTATGTGGCATGAAAGGAAATTGGTCACGTACCTGTTGTATGCCTAAACATCTTGTTAAACTTTATCAAGCATCGTTGAAAGAAAAAGAGACAAATGTGAAAGGTAATTTTGCCTACCAAAATGAAAATAGAGCAAATTTTGCTTATCAAGATGATAACTTTGATGATGGACTTGTTGATATGACACATATGGATATTGCATATTTCTTCAAAAATCTTGAAGGGAGAATCAATCATTTAATAGGGGATGGAAATGTCCAAAATTATTTAAGTTATGTTTTTGCGAGTGTTTTGCTTTTAATATGTTTAAGTTGAGTGTTTTATTTTTAATTAGTGTTTTACCTTTAATACGTTTAAGTGTGATTTTCAATTTTAAGTAAATTACTTTGTTTTGTTGGCTTTGTAATATGTCTTAATATGTATTTTGTTTTTGAATAAAGAAAAATGGACATTCCCAAGTCTATGATTGGATCCAAGATTGATGATGAAGATCTTTGTCCGCAGACAATGCTACAACGCACACTATACTTAAAGAAAGAAAATATTTTTCTTCTTTGATAATGTGTGAAGCTAACATAAATGCGATATCTGGTAGTACAAGATTAATTGAAGGCTTTGGAATAGCTAATATATTATTGCTTGGAGGAACACAGTTTATTATAAAAGATCCATTATTTTCTTCCAAGTCTAAAAGAAACTTATTAAGTTTTAAAGATATTCGCTGTAATGGATATCATACTGAGAGAACCAATGAAGGAAATACTGAATATCTTTATATTACAAGAATAATTATAGGCAATAAATGTGTGTTGGAAAAATTACTTGCCTTTTCTTCCAGATTGTACTACACAAATATCAGTGTATTTGACACACATTTTATAGTAAACAAGAAGTTTACTGATCCTAATACTTGTATTAATTGGCATGATCAGTTAGGCCATCCTGGTTCAATAATGATGCAAAAGAATCATTGAGAATTTACATGGACATCGATTGAAAAATCAAAAGATTTTTCAATCTAATGAATTCTCTTATGCTGCTTATTCTTAAGGTAAATTAATTATTAGACCATCTCCAGCTAAAATTGGGATTGAATCACCTATATTTTTAGAATGAATTCAAGGTGATATATGTGGGCCTATTCATCTACCATGTGGACCATTTAGATATTTTATGGTTTTAGTAGATGCATCAACAAGATGGCCCTATGTGTGTTTATTATCTACTCGCAACCTGGCGTTTGCGAGATTACTCTCCCAAATAATTCGATTGTGAGCACAATTTCTAGATTATACAATTAAGACAATACATCTTGATAATGTTGGTGAATTTATGTCTTAGGCTTTTAACGATTATTGTATGTCAATCGGAATAACGGTTAAAAAACCTGTTGCCCATGTTCATACACAAAATAGTATAGCAGATATCATTTATTAAACGCCTTGAATTGATTGCTAGACCATTACTTATGAGAACAAAGCTCCTAAGTTCTGCTTGGGGACATACTATTTTATATGTAGCAGCACTTGTATGCATTAGGCCAACAAGTTATCACAAATTCTTCCCTTTACAATTGACTTTTGGTCAAGAGCCAAATATTTCCCATTTAAGAATATTTGAATGTGCTGTATATGTTTCAATTGCTCCACCACAACGCACTAAAATGGGTCCTTAAAGAAGATTGGGAATATATGTTGGATATGAATCTCCTTTTATAATTAAATATTTAGAACCATTAACAGGAGATTTTATTTACGGCACGATTTGCCAATTGTCATTTTGATGAAACAAAATTCCCAGCATTAGGGGGACCAAATAGGCAACTGGAAAAGGAAATTACCTGAAAAATATCATCATTATCTTATCTTGATCCTCATACTAAACAATGTGAACAAGAAGATCAAAAGATAATTCATTTGCAAAATGTAGCAAATCAGTTGTCAAACACATTTACTGATTCAAAAAGAGTGACTAAATCTCACATACCAACTGCAAATGCTCCAATTCGAATTGATGTCCTTGAAGGACAATTACATGTAGCAAATGAATCTAAGGCACGTTTAAAGCGTGGTAGACCAGTTGGTTCCAAAGATAAAAATCCTCGAAAGAAAAGAGTAGCAAATGACCAAGATGCTTACATCAAGGAGGCAAGTTCTCATGAAGAGAATAGAGACATAACTAATCACGAAACTCTAGAAGAAGTTCAGGTACCTGAAACTAGCAAGAATGAAGAGATCTCAATAAATTATGTCTCTACAAGAAAAATATGGCATTGAAAAGAAATAATTGTCGACAATATTTTTGCATACAATATAACGCTTGATATTGTAAATAATAATGATAATCTTGAACCTAAATTTGTTGAGGAATGTAGACAAAGTGAAGATTAGCCAAAATGGAAAGACGCAATCAAGGCAGAACTGAATTCGTTAGAAAAACGTGGAGTTTTTGGACCTGTAGTTTGAACACCTAAAGATGTAATGCTAGTAGGGTACAAATGGGTATTTGTGCGAAAACGACATGAGAAAAATACAGTCGTAGGATATCTTTTAATCCGGTCATTATCTTGTTTAATTCAGCCAGTAATAAAAGATTCCAGTAATCTTTTATTACTCAAGTAATATGAGAGGTGATATAGAGGTTATGCGATCACCGAGTCAGTGGGTAGTAATCCTATTTTTGTTCTAATTTTATTCTTATTTAATAAAATTTTTGGACACAAATGCCCTCCTTTGGATGTCAAATAACAATTAACCCAACTTGTTGAATGATTTCTTTAACCTCATTAATTAATTATTTGGACAAAAATGTATATATATATATAGATATCTATAATTAATATATATATATAATATATAATACATATTATACATACTACATTCCTCCTCCTGCTTACCGCCGTGGGCATTAACTAGACCTGTTCTCATGCTATCTATTGGTGCTCTCGCATAGGAAGTATTGCTGTGTTGATCCAGCACCTTGCTAAGCATCCATTTCAGTTCCATAACCATAGCCTTGTGTGTTCCAGCTGATCCAGTTATTAATAAGTTTCAAGCCCCTTTCGTCATAGGGCGATATCCACCAAGCTAGTAGTATACCTTTCATACCCAAAGTTATCCCTACTAGATGTGACAAATCAACCAGCGTCAAGGATGAACCCTAAACCCTAAACCCTAAAAAAGGCTTATGGAGACAAGAGCTAAATTGAAGGCACTTGGAATCGCTAATAAAGATTTATTCCCTCTCGCCGTGATCAATTACTTCTATTTAAGGATACGCCCTTCTTAGCAAGAACAAGCATTGTATATACATATATATATATATATATATATATATATTATATATATAATATATAATATAATATATTATATCAAAATATATATACACACACACACACACACTACAACCCACACACACATGTACATATGTATATATATATAAAACCTCTACATAGTCATAAAAAAATTATAGTCCCAATTTGGGACGGTTATAAATAATAATAAACTCCACATTGTAATAAGTTATAATTTTTTTAATTCCCGTCTTAAGGAAAGTTGCCTCTATATATATATAAGTTTAAGATGAAATAAAATATTTATCTAAAGTTGTTTGAGACAATGATTTATACTTTAGAGTTGCTACCATATTTTTTACCTTGCAAGTACATAATAACTCGCTAGCATGGACATTTTTTTGTTGAAACAAAAATATTTTTGTCTCCTCAATAAGCATGTTTAGAGTTTAATGGCATGAAACTTTTTGTATTTCTGTATTATCATCCTCAGGATTATTTCCTTTCTTTTCTTATCTAATTGCGGTAATGATATCTTCTTTGGTTAAAACATACACGATTTGTTGCTCATTTGGATGATTGAGGATAACATTAATATCTATTCGATTAGTGTTGTGAAATTATCGAATTTGATCACTCAATTCTACAATGACTCTTTTATTCTCCTCATCCACTTCTTTTGTAACTTACAATTCATCGACATTGGGGTCCTAATTTTGTAGTGCTTAAAACCATTAACAATTGTCTTTGATTTCACATCAATTAATCATGCATCAACTACATTTACAGTTCCATCAATGACACTTATCTTTACTGGTTCCAAGACACGATCTTCTTTCCGTTTCAAAAGTAGATAATTGAAGCACTGAATTGAAATCCTAATACTACTAAAATATGAATTGAAATCCTAATACTGTACTACTAAAACATGAATTATAAAATAAGAAATCAAAACAATAATTTTTGTAACTACACCTCTATTAAGTTATAACCTTCTCATAGTAATAAAATTAGTTAGTCCCACCATTATAACTATAAAGAGGTTTTACTATATATATATAGGTAGGGCTGGTTAACGAACCGAGCCGCTTGCGAGCTGGCTCGGCTCGGCTAGAGTCCGGCTCGTTAACGGCTCAATTCGTCTGATAACGAGCTAGCTCGACTCGACTCGTGAGACCAAACTAGCCGAGTTCGAGCCATACAAGGCTCGGCTCGTCTCGTCAGGCTCGCGAACCGCGCCTGGCTTGAAAAAGTGGGGTTTTTTTTGAGAATTTCTGAACTATTGGGATTTAATTGAAAATAATGCAAACAAGTTTTAAAAAATAACAAAATGGCCCCATTATTAAAATCCCCAAATCACGAAAAATCCATCACAATGGAACCCTGGCCGTAAAATTTGAATCAAACTCCTCCCAAAGTAACTATTTTCGGCCAGATCTTGCTCATCTTCGTCAGCTTCGCGGGATCTTCGTGGGATATTATTCATCGTCGTCGGGCCTTCGGCAGCCGTTGGATCTTCGTCATCGTCGTTGGATCTTCGTCTTCTTCGTACGAGCTTCATCGGATCTGAATGTTCTTCGTTGGATCTGAATCGTCTTCGTCAGATTTGAAGTTTCTTCATCAGTTTGTCATCATCTTCGTCGGACTTTAGTCTGTGAGTAGGGGGTTTCTTCGTCAGATCTTGTGCTTCCTTGTTTTGGGATTATTCTTGTACCAATGGAATGATAATATCTTTGGAATATTTGCATAGTTCAACTAACCTCCATTGATATTTTTGTGAAAGAGCCCCGTGTCATGTTCCTTTCTAAGCCATTAAGCACAATATTTTATCTGTTATATATTTTTCTATATTAATTGTTTTTGTTGGATTTTGAATCATTTTTAGTACCCTTTTGGAAGTCTTATGCAAAATTTGGAGATTTCCAATTCTTTTCTTCGAGATCAATCTTCGGTGTACAAATGTGCCTGAAATTTAGTTTGAAAAATTGAAGGAATGGGAACAGATTTTCACCTTCACACACTGTAGATGATAAGGCTTTTAGTACTTCGGTTTTCCAGTTTTGTCTTCTTATGCGTCTCTATAAGTGTGAAGATGATAAGGCTAATCTAATGGTTAGTATTGTTATTCCTAAAACTTATTGCCTTATTAAATTTATTTCTGCAGGTATCGGAAGCATCTGTTAGTAGAAATCGCAGTACTATTATTGTTCCTGCTGGTAAGGGTGTTAAAAAAAATATAAAAACTGAACCGAATCGCTAATCAAACCGAAAAACCGATTAACCAAAAAAAACGATTCGATTACGGTTCGAAAAATTTAAAAAACTAAATTTTCGGTTCGGTGACCAGTTTGGAAGAAATTAGAAACGGTTAACCGAAAACCGATTTTCTAAACCGGTTTTTCAAATATATATATATTAAATAAATAAATAATAACCTAAACTAAAATAAATCTCTAATTCACTCAATCTAAAATCCCAATCCAAATTTTTTTTTCTTAGTTCCCAATGTATTGTCTATATTTACAATTAAATTTAGGACAAAATTAAAAAAGAAGTTTTATAAAAAAAAAAAAGAAAAAACCGGTTAACCATTTTTTTTTTTAAAGAGTTAATCGGTTAACTGAAAAATCGATTTTCCCTAAAATCAATTCGGTTTTGGTTCGAAAATTTTTTTGAACCTAAAATCCAGTTTGGTTTAGAAAAACGATTAACGGCTTGTGAACACCCTATTTGCTGGAAGTTCTCGGGACGAAGGGTGGACAACATTCAGAAACATTCTGGCAGAAATTAATGAAGCATCGCGGCTTTTCATATTGCCCAATCAGGCGTACTTGCATAGCATGAATAAACCCCTTTTCTGTTTTTACACATACAATTGTTGCATTTATCAGATGTCTTACTTATCCCTTTTTTGGTTCTATTGTATGTGTGTGTGAAAATAGCATAGTTCTGAACCATTAGAGAGTCTTGTTGGGCTTTCAGATGATGTTGGGGCTGGCTTCATTTCTGGCCATAGTAGCCAACCTGCCTCTGCTTCTGAACTGAATGTTGACAGGTCAGTTGACTTGCCGGCACAAGATGAAATAGGTAACATGGGGGTTTCAAAAGTAATAAGAGTCGATCAGAAGAGATTCTTCTTTGATTTAGGGAGCAACAACAGGGGTCACTTCCTGAGGATATCTGAGGTGAAAAACGGAGGATATTTATGTTTATTTATCTAAATTGGCGAGTTAAAATAAACTGTTAATGTTGTTTGCAAATATTAATCAAATTTATTTGAATTGGACTGGGGTCAAACTTGCTCTGTCTAGCATATCAATGAAAAGTTAAATTATGATTTTTCAATTTTAAGCCCTTCTGAATTCGCCTGCCATATTTAAATATTTTAAACTAATTTTCTCATTTTCAATATTGAACATGATTCAGCTTCAAAATTATTTGGAGATGGCTGCTGCCCAGATAAAGTTAAATTATGTTTGCATTTATTTGAATTTCAGACAGTCGACTGTTGTCCAGCGAATTTTGGTAAAAAAATTGAAAAAAAAAAAAACAGAGTTATTTGGAGTTCGAGCCGGCTCGAAATATGTCAAATCCATTATCGAGTCGAGCAGAGCAGAGTCACATAATTTCAGGCTCGGCTCATTTATTATTCCTCTCCCACGAGCCAAGCTCGTTAAGCCGAAAACTCGGCTTGATAACGCCCCTATATATAGGAGAATACTATTTGGATTAGTTTACTCGGATAAAAAACTTTTTGGAAAGGTAAATTTACAAATTTACCCTTCAATAAAATAAATTTATCTTTTGCTCTTAAACCCTGCTTTTTGGAGGGAAAATAATTCCCTCCATTGACATTATAGAAGGATGAGAGAGAAGCAATGTTATTTCAGTATTTCTTAGAATGAAAACTCTTGGAAATCCAATCGTCTTAAGAATAAATATTTATTATTGTTATTGAGTTTCCATAAAACAATGTAGTTTTATAAGAGGAATGTTGTTATCAAAAGACATCATTTCTTGTCGTTTTATCAAAGTATATAAATAGTAATTGCATTCAATTTTACTCAATCTAATAAATCATTTTAGAGGTATTTATAGAAACCACCTCTGCCCCTCTTCTCATTCTTTCATCGAAACTCTGATGTTACAAAGTGTTTCAATTCAAGATAAATATTTATTTTTTGATAAGAATTGTGTTTTACTTTAGAAAAATTATTATCGTTAATAATCTTAAAATATAATATTATGATTTTGTCGTTAATAGTCTTAAAAAAATGCGAACCCTAATCTCATATTAAAATACTATGTAAGCCATATAATGCTATACTATATTACTATTAATGCAAGTAAGACGATTTTTTTTTTTTAAATGACATATAGATATTCTATTTAAAAAATTTTGTGATTCACAAAATCATAGACAAAAAAAAAAAAAAAAAAAAAAAAAATAATAATAATAATAAACATGTTATTTTAATATATATATACGCACACATTTATCTTTACATGTTGTATTTCACATGTTAGAATTGAGTATACTTATATGTTGCATATTCTTTGTGATTTTGTATATAGTGTATCATATATATATATATATAAGTAAAACCTCTCTATAGTGATACTCTATATAGGAATAAACTCTACATAGTCATAAAAAATTCAATTCCCAATTTGAGATAGTTGTAAATAAGAATAAACTCTACATTGTAATAAATTATAATTTTTCTAATTCTCGTCTTAAGAAAAATTGCCTCCACATAGTAATAAGTATCTGTATATTGGAAAAAAATATATGCGATGTTACATTAAGGTTTAAGATGAAATAAAATATTTATCTAAAGTTGTTTGAGATAATGATTTATGCTTTAGAGTTGTTACTACATCTTTTAACTTGCGGGTAGATTACTCGCTAGCATGAATATCTTTTTGTTGAAGCCATATATTTCTACTTTCTCAAGTATGTTTAGAGCTTTTTGGCACAAACTTTTTGTATTTCCGTACTATCATCCTCATAATTATTTCTTTTATCTTCTTGTCTAATTGTAATAATGATTTCTTTTTTAGTTAAAGCATACATGATGTATTGCTCATTTGGATGATTGAGAAAGACATTAATATCCATTCGATTAATGTAATGAAGTTGTCGAATTTGATCACTAAATTCTACAATAACTCTTTGATTCTCTTTATCCACTTCTTTTGTAACTTGCAATTCATCAACATTAGGGATCTTAATTTGGTAATAATTAAAATATTTGGCAATAGTATGTGGCTTCACATCAATTTGCTGCATAATTTGTAATGATTAAAATAATTGACAATAATATGTGGCTTCACATCAATTTGCTGCATAATTTTGTAATGATTAAAACAATTAACAATAGTTTGTGGCTTCACATCAATTTGACTAAGCAACAATTGCATTTACAATTCCATCAAAGACACTTATCTTTGCTGATTTCAAGACACAATCTTCTATTCGTTTCAAAAATAGGCAATTGAAGCGCTGAATTGAAATCTTAATAGTATTAAAACATCAATTAAAATCCTAATACTGTACTATTAAAACATGAATTATAAAGAAATTTTTGTTATCACACCTCTATTAAGTTATAACCTCCTTATAGTAATAAAATTAATTAATTCCACCATTATAACTATAGAGAGATTTTCCTACACTATATATAAAATCAAATAGTAAGTCAATATATATGTGTGTGTGTGTGTGTGTGTGTGTGTGTGAAATACAACATGTAAAGATATATACAATACATTGTATATATGGTATGTATATGTATAGTACACTATATATATGACCTATTATAACATATATAGTAAGTCACGTACTGTTAAAAAAAATTTATGTACATTGAATTTCAAAGTCAAATTTTCATAGGGTTTTAAAATTTAAATACATAGATTATGTAACATCTTTCAAATAATTTTTTTGAATTTAAGATTGTTTAATAAGTTACATACAGTAGAAGAGATAATTTGAGGATCTAATATGCATATGTATATGATATTTTCTTTTCTTACTAGTTACTACTTACTATATATTAACCAATTAATGGGTAGGAGTATTACATTTAAAGTTTTAAAAAGTGAAAATATTATTTATAAATCTAGATGTAATGTCCCAATTTATTCTAATTTTCTAACCTTTTACTTTGCCCACTCATTTTCTATTTTTTTTTTTTTTAAATTATATATTTCTTCATCAATTATTAGTCTTCATAATTGGCATCCATGTATTCAAAGAATAAATAAATCAATTATTAAAACCTTTTAATAAGAAAAGTATAATAAAATATAAGAGGATCTTATATTACAAGCTTGGTACAATTGAGGGAGATAAGAAAAATAAAATCATAAGATAGCCTCATACATTATACACATTTGTTCTTATAGTACGTTAGAAGAGATTCGAATAAGATAATTTTATAAGCTTGAGGGCTATTTGAAATGACGTTGTTGATTTAATATTTCATGAAAAAAAAAAGCCACCACTAATAAGTTCTTAACTAGATAACAAAAAGAATCACCATGAGAAATTAAAATAATAAAAAAAAAAATTTGTAAATAAGAAATTGAAAATAATCAATTAAAGGAATGGAAATTCATAGATAGATTATTTCTCTAATATGCTCTGAAGATGCTGATGACGTAAAGGTGAAGAGCTCAAAAAAAGAGAACGACAAATATATTTCTTTTAATTAGGATAAAGGGTAGTTACTGAAATATTAAATTATTAACAAGGATAGTCTTGAAAAATTAAAATATTAACAAAATCGCTTATTTTATTAAAGCCGATGGATTTGGCAAAATCTCACCTACTAGGAGGGATTCTAAAACCCTATAAATTGAAGGATTCTAGAGGGTGGTGGATTTTCCAAAATCTATGGATTTCAACTTTTTATTTTTTTATTTTAAACCAAATGAATTATTTTACCAAATTCATGGGTTTAACGAAATCATTCATTTAGAATCCCTCAATTCAAACGAGACCTTAATTCTTGGGAGGACTCACTTGTCCACAGTTCTACTTTTTTTTTTTTTTTTTAAACCAAACGAAGTATTTTACCAAATCTATGGGTTTAACGAAATTATTCATTTAGAATCCCTCAATCCAAACGAGACCTTAATTCTTGGTAGGACTCACTTGTCCACGCTTCTAGTCGTTAAGCTGAATACTTTTTTACCCCTAATCTATCGCAAAAAGATAGTTCCCCCCTTCGTTTTGGAAACACCCAATGTTACTCCTATTTTTCTAATTCAAGCATTAAAACTTAATCGTGAATGGGTAATGTTGTCAATTAATACTGTTATATTAGGTTTTCTATCTCTATGATGTTATAATTGACAAAATTGCCCTTTCATGGTTAAGTTTTAACTTTTAACCCTTATATATAAAAATGGGGTAATATGGGTATTTCCTAAGGGGGTGGGTGGGGAAGGATGTTTCACGATAGATAGGGGGTCAAAATGTATTTGGACATGACTTGCTCTTCAATTTATTCAGGAATTACTATCATTAAAACATTTTGACTTTGTTATTCAGAATAGGTGAAGTGAAACAATTTTCAAACAAAAAAGGTTATAATTTCCAACTCCGACCAATTAATTTTCACGGGGTGTTTGATTTAGGGAATGTTGGTTACTGGGAATGTTATATTAACGGAAAGTTAGGGGCCCGTTTGTTTTATTATTTTTGCCATATCCTATTCCTATCCTACTCAAAATACATATTTGTTTCCGTATTATGAAAATCCAATAATATTTTATTAAGCTATTTTAAACCCCTAGGTTTGTTAATTTAACTAAATACCCCCAACAAAAAAAAGTTTATAAATTGACAAAAAAAACCCCCACCTACCCACATTTGCTAGATTCCGACCACCACCGTCGAAAGGTAGTTAGAATCTAGTGTAATGGCACACTACCAGCTGGATCTTGCTGGTAATGCGTCGATCTAACATTTTTCGGCCAGATCCACCGGAAAATGCCAGATCTATGGCCAAAGATTTGGCCGTTGATGGCCAAATTTTTTGCCAAATCTGGTCGTCAACGAAGGGTCGTCGTTGACGACCATATCTAGCTGTTAATGGCCAGATCTGACCTTTTCCGACTAAATTTATGGTGGATCTAGTCAGAAAAAGCTAGGTCGGTGCACTACCGATCAAATCCAGTCAGTATTACGCCAAATTCCGATCACCTTCTGATGGTGGTGACCGAAATTTGGCAAAAGTGGGTGGGTGAGGGTGTTTTTATCAATTTATAAACTTTTTATTATAGGAGATGTTTAGCTAAATTAACAAACCTATGGAGTTTTTTGTTAATTTTCAAATCTTACCTCGTAATAACAACCCAACTCAACTTTTTCAAAAACCCTACTCAAAATAATAAAACAAGCACAACCTAGATTACTTTGAAGATTACCGAGAATCTTTATGGAAATGTGTTTGGTTAGTTACAATAAATTGGTCAATATGTGATTTAAATTACTAAATTGCCGTTATTTTTAAATATTAATATAATATTTTTTTATTATTAATTTTTGAATAGTTTTTTTTAACCCCCAACATTTCAGATTTAGCTAAAACACTCCAATTTATATAAAACTTTAATTTGTAATAAAATCACCCCCACCCACCCCAAGCCACTGTCGACCGCCAGCCACCACCGCCAACTGCCGCTTGAAGTTGTCAGAAGTCACAAAAAATCACTAGGAGTAGTCGGGAGTTGTTGATATGGCCGTTTTCGGCTATATTGATGGTGGAAAATGGTCAAATGGCTCTAGATCTTAACCTCAGTAATCCAACTTTACTCCTAACCAAATGCACCCTCAAGGTTTATTGCAGTTTGTTACGACCGAATTATAATAACATTTACAAATTTGATTCATGGCGAGATTGGAATAAAATAAACCATTAATTAATCACTTCTGGTTGTTAGCTTTTCATAATACGTGATGTTATTTGGCAATACATAATTAGGACTGTAAATGAGCCGAGCCGGCTCGGCTCGACTCGATTAGAGCTTGTTTGGAGCTCGACTCGAACTCAATTTATTAACCGAGTCAGGTTCGAACATAGTGAAGCTCGGCTCGTGGGCTCGCGAGCCTGGTTCGACTCGCGTATACACTATGCACTTACGCAGGGTGCTTTTGTGATTTTTTAAACTATAAGGTATTAAACTGATATTTTCCAGTGAAAAACCTTTAAAAAAATGACAGTAACGAATACACCAAGTTAATTTCAGTTGCCCACTCTCACTGTATCCACAATTCCGCATACTCTCTTCTCTCTTTTTAATGCTTTCATTCACTTCTCTTTTATCTCAACTCAACCATGTCTTCTTCTTCATCTTCTTCTTCTCTTCTTCATTTTACTTCTCTCTTCTTCTTCTTTTTCACTTTCAGCTAATGTTGATAATGGTCACACCCTCAAAGGTTGTTACATCGTTGGCTCAATCTGTTTATGAGTTTTATATATAAATACATGTGAGAAGTTAATGCAGAGAAAGAACAAATTATACCTTTTGAATCTGCTCGGTGGTAATGTTTGTGGGTGGAAAAGAAGGCATGACAAGAATCATCTGCGGTGGCTGCTGCATCTTATAACAGAAACCCTAACCCTAATCAAACAAAAACTTCCACAAATCAATAAACCCTAGAAACAAATAATTAATTAAAGAGACAGAGAAAAAAAAAGAAAAGAAAAAAAAAAAGATAGCTTGAGAGAGAAATACCTGTGTCGGAGTGTGAGTAGGTGAAAAAGAAAAAAGATAATTAATTAACGAGCTCGCGAGCCTTAATGAGCTCGAGCTCGATATCGGGCTCTCCAGCTCGAGTTCGAGTCTCAATTATGAGGCTTGCCAGGCTCGAGCTCGACACTATAATAAATGAGCCGAGCTCGATAAGCCAAAAGCTCGGCTCGTTTATAGTCCTAACATAATATCAATCTTCACGTGATTGGAGTCAATAGTTTTTTTTTTTTTTTTTTTTAAATTAATTTGCTGGGTTAAAATAAAAGAAATAATTAAATGGACGAGAACCATATAACACATCCTCAACGGTCATGGCTGACGAATACATTCATAATCTCTTACGTATAATAAAGGATCAACCAGACAGCGGCCGTCGAATTTTTTTCTTTTGACTTGAATAATCCATGACAAAGTTAAGTACGTGATACGTCACTGCTCGCGACTTCACAGGATCTAACTTCATTTAAAATCTCCTATATAATAAACCCCCGCGCAGATGGCTCACTCTCCACATAGAACCATTTCAGTATCAAATTAGCTCTAAAAACCCAAAAGGTTCCGAACACACCAGAGACTTAACCAAAATGGCTACCACGTAAGAATTTCTTATTCCTCAACTTCATTTTTACGTCTTTGTTTCTCTTCAATCTCGCAATTATGATCGCTACTATGATGAAATTATGATCTTCTTTTCTTATTGGTAGTGTGCAAGAAAATCTTCCTCCAGTTCTGGATTCTAAGGCCGAGCAGCCACCTCTCTTTGATGGAACTATCAGGTTTCACATTTTTTTATTTTTGAGTTTCTTTTTGTGCCATTCGGGGTTCAATTTTTTATTTTATTTTTTAACTTGATTTACATGTGTTGTCTTTTATTTGTTAAGGCTGTATACTTGTTACACGTGTCCATCTGCCCAACGAGTGTGGATCACCAGAAACTATAAGGTTATTTAATCATTTTTGACTTTTTAATGATCTCTTTGTCTTATTTTTCATGTCTAGAATTAATTGTTGATTTTATTAATTTTCTCTCACTGATTTCTTTGGAATCTGTTGGGCGGCAGGGATTACAAGACAAGATTAAGTTAGTTCCATTAAACCTTCAAGACAGGCCTGCTTGGTATGCAGAGAAAGTTTACCGTGTTAACAAGGTGATTTGTTTATGAAAACATTTTTGTCTTTTATTGTGGATTTGATAGATTTCTATTATTATCTAATTTCTCGTGTATTTAGATAAATGTTGCTGATAAGTAGTACGGAGTCTCCAAGATTCAACAGACATGATTCATGAATATGTTCTGTTCATTTGTTTTTGAAGGAAATTATACTTGGGATGTTTGATAGTTTTCACACGTGCATAACAACGATTGTGAAGCATAAAATATGGGATAAATAGAATTTTAAATCATTTCAAGAAATGAGCAAGCTTGTACTAGTATCCTCCCGCTTGTTGGGAATATAACATCAAATTCTTTTTTGTTGGTATGAGGCTTGGTCATGATAGTGATGAACTCAATACTACAAAAGGTATCTTTATGTAGGAATGAAATTGTTAGCTTTAGTAAAGTTGATGAATCGGTTTAAGTCCATGACTGATATAGTTTGTTTATATGGAATTGATTGGCATGAGTTATGATTTGGAGTTTGTTAGTAAGAATAATTTTCCAAGAAGTTCTCATGACAAAAATGGGAGGGTTTTGAACAATAGTTGGAAGTTTAGAGTTTCTGAGTGAGCAAAGTGGTTAAAAAAGAGAAGGGTAATTTGTGTTTGTGTATGGCTGTATTTCAAATGTTTATAATCTGTGTGAAGAAATCCCTGAATCAGATGCGATGACAAGGTCCAATACTTAAAGAGGAGGCAGAATCTTATTGCTATGCTTTGATTTACATAGTCATGAAAAATGGTCTCTTTGTATTGAGTTGGAATTTCTTGGTTACAAGGAAAAAAAAAATTAGTTAAATTATAGGTGGTATGTTTTAGTCTTTATGCTAGACTGAGGTAATTGTTAGGACTATTGAAGTATTTACCGTTTAAACTTTAAAGTTCTTATTTATAGGTTCCAGCACTGGAGCACAACGGCAAAATCATTGGAGAGAGTATTGACTTGATTAAATATGTTGACAGCAACTTTGAAGGACCTTCTCTTTTCCCTGATGTAAGTTGTGCATCCTTTTTTAAAATATTTTTATAAGATGTGCATATTTCATTGCTGCTCTTAATAGAAACTTTAGTATCTCTTAACTTCAGCTGAAGTAATGTTATGAGAATATTGTAGGATCCTGAAAAAAAGAAGTTTGGTGAAGAATTGTTATCCTACACTGATACATTCAACAGGGATGTGTATACTTCATTCAAAGGAGACCCTGTAAAACAAGCTGGTATGTTTTGAAATATGTTGTATTTCCATGGTTAGGGGTTTTTGTATATAAACTGAACTAAAAAATTTAGAAACTTGGAACAGGTGCCGCTTTCGATTACTTGGAAAATGCTCTTAAGAAATTTGATGATGGCCCATTCTTCCTTGGTCAGTTTAGTTTGGTATGTTAACTTCTCAATTAAGTTAGCTTGAGTAGGCATAGAAGTTGTTTTTGAAATGTTCTTATTATAATTATATGATTCGAGTATCATTCTGTTTTACAAATGGATTATGTGATCGTCAGGCGGACATAGCCTATATTCCGTTTGTGAAAGGTTCCAGATCTTCTATCAGAAGTATCAAAGTATGACATTACAGAGGGTAGGCCAAAACTAGCATCATGGATCGAGGTATGTTGGAAAGCCTTTACGTTCTTTCCCAATTGTGCAGGAAGAGATTACTTTAAGATAGTTATAATCATTTATTAAAAAAAAAATATCCTTAGCAGGAGCTGAACAAGATTGATGCCTTCAAGCAGACAAAAACAGATCCAAAGAGCTGTGGTGGAATTTACAAGAAGCACTCAGGTACTATCCTTAGACCAGCCACGCCTAACCTTTATAATCTGATTTTGTTAGATTGAAAGCTAAGTTTCTCTCCTTGCAGGCCCAACAGTAATTTGCCACCAGTTGACTATGCTAAATAAGTTGGTGTGTTATGAGTGTCTTATAATAAAAGCTATTATGCCATATGTATCTGTATACTATAGATAATGTGCGAATGTCAGTGATGTGTGAATTTGAATTGTTTTCTTCAGTTTGTATGTTGTGCTATATAAATAAAATTGAACTCTCTTATTGTGTTCATCTTTTATATTATGTTCCTTCTGTCCAGAGCATTTTTGGATAGACCATCAGATTTAAGCAAACCAAATAATGGGGATTGTTAATTGGCTATGGTTATCAAATCGTATATTGTATCGTGTATCGATAACCAATTTTTTGAATTGTGTCGCGTATCGTATCGTAAGTTCTTTTTTAAAAAAACTAATAAAATAATCAAATTTTTTTAAAAATTAATATAATCCCCAGATTAATTAAAGAATTTGTGTAGTATATTGATTTTAAATTACAGTATTACATAATAAAAAATCACAAATTCTAAGATCAATGTCAATATCTATATCTCTACTGTTTATTATTATCATGTAAAATGGGCAATACATATTCTTCTTCACTTTCTTATGCAAAATAGGTAATTGGACAGGTTTTAGTGAATCGGGTTGGGTGACTCAGTTTCGACCCGAATTTTTTTGGACCTTTGGCCCAAATTAATAAAGTCGTATCGATTTATATCGATATTTTTAAAGATACGAACAAATACGTATCGTATCGTAGGATACATATTAACGTATCGAATGGTTTAGGATACACTCTCTGATACCTATCGTTGGCGACCTGTATTGAATCATATTATGATAGTATCGGATATCGTAAGATACTAGCAACCATAAATTCGACCTCCAATGCCAGCTTGGATATCTTACTCCATGATCTAAGGGCAATAACTCACCCCGCAACCTTACCGAGCTTGATTTTGATCAATAATGCCGAAGCAATAAAATTCTTGTAAACCTAAAATATGGCATATTGCCTATGGTTAGAGTTATAAGAAGATTACTTTGGTAATCTATCTTTTAATCTGGTTCAATTAATCTTTATTACTTAGATAATATGAGAGGTGATATAAGGAGTTATGTGATTATTTCAAGATTATAGTACATCATCCTCATGATTATTCATTCTCTTCTTGTGTAATTGTAGCAATGATTTCTCTTCCGTTAAGCATACATGACTTGTTACTCATTTGAATGATTGAGGAAGACATTAATATCCATTCGATTAGTGTAGTGAAATTGTTAACCTGATCACTCAATTCTGTAGACTCTTTGATTCTTCTTATCCACTTTATTTATAACTTGCAGTTCATCGACATAGCGGTCCTAATTTTATAATGCTTAAAACAATTGACAATGTGTTGTGCTTCGCATAATTAATCATGCAGCAACTGTATTTACAATTCATCAAGGACACTTATATTTACTGGTTCGAGACACAATCTTCTATTCGTTAAAAAGTAGTCAATTGAAGCGCTGAATTAAAATCTAATACTATTAAAACATGATTGAAATATTAATAATGTACTACATGAATTATAAAATATTTTTTTTTTTATAAACTATACTCTGTTAAATTATAACCTCCTCATAGTAATAAAATAATAGTCCCACCATTATGACAGAGAGGGTTTACTGTAAATAAGATAAACTTCACATTATAATAAGTTATAATTTTTCTAATTCCCAAACAATGGGGATTGTTAATTCGTCCTCCAATGCCAGCCCTTGGATACTTACCCATGACCTAAGGGCCATAACTAACCCAGAACCTTACCGAGCTTGATTTGATCAATAATGCTGAAGCATAAATTCATTGTAAACCTAAATATGGCTTATTGCGTATGGTTAGGGTTATAAGAAGATTACTTCGATAATCTATCTTTTAATCTGGTTCAATTAATCTTTTATTACTTAGATAATATGAGAGGTGATATAAGGAGTTATGTGATTATTTCAAGATTATAGTAGTAATTTTTTTTTGTTTCCAATTTTAGCTTTATAATAAATATTCGGACACAAATGTCCTCCTTTTGATGTTAAATAACAATTAATCCAACTTGTTGAATGAATTTTTAACCTCATTAATTAATTATTTAGACAAAAAGTTCCATATATATAGCTTGTAAAGGTTATTTCAATAAAATAATATCTATTTTGTAATTACTACTAAACACATTAATTATTTATATAGCTCACACAAACCAAACACAATAATAATTTATATCTATTAATCTTCAAACTTAAAACTTATCTATTTTACTGGTAATCTATCTTTTTGGTAATAAAACACTATGGGAAAAACGCTTTCAAGTATAAAAGTTGTATTATTTCAACATCAAATCCCAAGTTCATATGTAGTTAATTCTAATCATACAAAAGTGTCATGTAAGAGTTGAAAAAACATTATAATTGTTATGATAAATGTGGAACTTGAGTCATTTATAAATGAAATTAAAAACTAATAAAATGCTTTGAAGTTGTAGAACTTGAAGGTTCAAGAGTTAGAGAAGATGAAAGATTAGGAAGTTATAGAATTGAAAGGGACATCCACATTTATTCATAACAATTATAATATTGTTATTTCAACTCTTCATGACACATTTTCTATGATTAGAGGACTGACTACAGATGAACTTGGGATTTGAGATGAAAAAATACAACTTTTATATTTCCCCACAATTATCTTCTCTCTTCTTAAGAAATTTATTGGCAAGAGGAAAGAGAAGATGAAAATTTATTGAAGAGGAAAGAGAAGATTGAAGATCTTGTGTAGAGAGGGTGATGGAGATGAGTTACTTTATTTGAAAAAAAAATAAAATAACATGTGAAAATATATGGGCGGGTAGGGTCATGCATTTCCCGACCCATAATTTTTTTTTACCCATGCCCGTTTTACCCACTACCCGGCTCGCCCATTTTCCAAGTCTAATCTTTAGACTATAAATAGAGGTATTATGAAAGATAATGTACACTCAACTTTAGAATAAAAAGTATTGGTTATATTCCCCTCAATTATCTTCGCTCTTTTTTTGGTTTTTTTTAATAATAAGTTATTAGCACTAGTCTCTAACCATATCAACTTGTCAAGGGAAAAAGATTCTCATCAAGTTTCAAGCTTTTGTCCAATCAAATTGGAGTTAGAGTTTTCCATTTACCAAGTAAGTAAATTCAATTTTGCTTGTATCTCAATATGTTTTATAATATGTTGGAAGTTTAATCATTTTTATAGTATAAAATATAGAAACTTTAATTTGGAACATTTTGGTTTCATTATAACAAGACTTATATAGTGATAGATTTATAATTGATTAATAAAAAAGACACATATATTTGTAAATATTTGCTTTTATGATTTATGTTTTTAAATGATTAAATTCTATAACTGTAATAAATTGTATATCATTATTGTTATTTTAATTCTTATTTGTGATAATATTTTCGTTTTATTAGAGATTGTCTAATTTATTAAATATTCTTATAGTTTTCGTCATGACAATCTTACGAAACTTGAATTTGTGACTCTTGATATTATGGGCAAGAATTATTTGTCATGGATTCTTGATGCTGAAATTCACTTAGATGCTATGGGTCTTGGTGACACTATCAAAGAAGGAAATGAATCATCCAATCAAAATAAGGCTAAAGCCATGATTTTCCTCGACGCTGTATGCCTAAGAAAATAAAGGGCTGACGTGGGAAGAGTCACGTGAAGGGCACCTGCTCCCGTCAGAGCAGCACGCACACGTCAGGCCTGCCAAGTGATGTGGAGCCCACAGCGTCCATTCTCCTGCCACAAGTCGTACGATGTCAGCTTGGAAAAAGGGAAGGGACATAAAGGGATTATATAGACACTCACACCCAACCACAGATTTAGCAAGGATTATACACTCCAGTTCAGTATAAAATAGGGAAGACCCCTTCATTAAGGGGATTCGACCATTTACATACAAAAAAAAAGAACAAATAGAAATCTCTCTCTTGTAAACTTTGCTTTGACTTTTTCGTCTGTTGTAAGTCAGCTCGCGACCGCGACCTGGCATCCACTAATATCAATACAAATCAGTGGACGTAGGACTTGCTATCTCAGCGTCCGAACCACTTAAAAACCCCCTTACAGCTATTTCATTTTCTTATATTCTATTTTCACGTGCATCGAACAGTAAATTGACATTATCCACGTAAAAATTCGTGGTGTTCTAACCAGCATCAACAGTTTGGCGCTAGAAGGAGGGCTGATTTAGTGTCTACCCTTCATCAGGAGAATCTTTGACCTACTGGTCTACAGCTACAATGGCCCGCCAATCTGAACCTGAGCAAGGGAACCAGCATGCAGAAGGAGTCCCCCTGGCCCAGAGGGACACCCCTTCCACGTACCTTTAATCTCACAAAATGCTGCTGGGAATACCCCAACAGCCCGCAACTGGACCCTGCCATCAGGAGTTACCTGAGAGGTTTGATAATACTCTCCAGACAGTCAACCAGGTTGGACCGTCTGGACCAAGGCATGTCATCCACGACAGCCAGAGCCGTACAACCGCCAAAAACCCTGCAGGTCGCGTGAAAGCGCGGCAAGGGCGATAGCCGTGCCGCGAGCACTGCAGCGCGTAAGCGCAAGGGTAAACAAGTGGCAAAAAATAAGCCTACGGGCTCCCAAGGCCGGCGAATACAAGGGTGCCCCTAGCAGAGTGTCAGCAAAGCTGAGACTTGGCGGGAGAGTGGACCCCGAGCTGTCCCATGCCACGATGCAAGCAAACCCAAGCAAAAATGCTGGGCATGGTGGTCCCGATCACCCCCAGCAGAGCAATCCCGATCGTTATGCGGGAGGTTATCACACCTCGCGGGGCGGTTCGTACCACGCGAGGGTCGTGAAAGTGCCCCTTACAACCGTCGTCCTCACATGCCCATAGTCAGCATGTCGAGTGCGGCCGGAAATGCCGGCCGAGGCGAGGAGTGAGTTGATCTCCGGACTGTCCTGAACCGAACCGAGAAGGGAGGGCTCGCACGGGTGAAAACAACCCCAATTGGCTCCATTACCGCGAATTGAGGAACTGCAGCGAGCTCTAGACAGGTTAAGGGAGCAGCAAACGAGCAGACACAGGTCGGTCTCTACATCCCCGTTTTCCCCTGAGTGCTAGCTGCCCCACTTCCACCAGGTTCAGAATGCCGACATGCGGCCGTTTGATGGAAACTATGATCCGCAGGACCATTTGTATGAGTTCAACGACCTGATGGAGCTCCACCAGGTTTTGGACCTTGCGAAATGCCGATGTTTGGCTGTGACGCTGACCTCTCACGCCAAACGATGGTTAAGGTCGCTCTAAGGGTTCGATCAGTTCGTGGCCTCAGATGAGCGCGACGTTCTTGCGGCATTTCCAAGCCAATCGGAAATTTTCAATGCCTTTGAGCTATCTCAGCAACATAAGGCAAGAAAGAGACGAATCCCTGCAGTCTTACGTTGACCGCTTCCACAGGGAACTCAACAAGGTGGCTCACGCCCAGAAGATTCCATCCGAACTCTTATAATAGCCGGAGTTCGCCCGCAAACCGACCTGTGGAAGGAACTGCAGGCTGAGGACGATATTTCTCTCACCAGATTCTACAACCTGGCGGAAAAGTATCTCCGAATAGAAAATTCACTGGCGGCACTTCGCCATCGCGATCACGGCACCTCTAGCAACATGCCAGGTCGGGAGATAACAGGCGAGCTGATCGCAAAGGAGATAATGACGATCAGCGAAAAGGGAAGAAACCCCGCTACGAGCAGAAAAAGTCCTATGCTCCTGTCCCCCGTCACGATCGTGACAGGGCCCAATACACCCCACTGAAGTGTCCAATCTGCGATCCTCGACAAGTCCGAGGAAGCCAGCTTGCTCGGTGAACCAGAACCCATGAAAACTCCTGCAACAGCAGGAACAGCAAGAAATACTGTCGATCACCGGGATAACGGGCATCACACTGATGGTGCCGAGCCCTAAAGGACTATGAAGAGCTTATCAAGAAGGGGCACTTCAAGGAGTACATTGACGACTCCCCAAAAGAAAACCAAGGGGAGCGAAAGAACAAGCGCCGTGATCGCAGCGGGTACAGCAGTGTGAACTTGATTTTCGGAGGTCCACACCTCGCTGGAAACACGCGGGGGGCGCAGGACAGGTATGCTCGGGAAGCGCATCACGACCCGATCAGTGTATGAGACATCACAGCGACCTCAGAAAGCCAGGAAGGAAGAACCAATCACCTTGCGAGAAGGAGGCAGTCGCTTGCACCATCCGCACGAGGACGCCTTGTAATCACCCCCCTGATTGGGGTCATAATGTCTGCAGGATGCTTGTGGACAAGGGCGGCTGTGAACATTCTGTTCAAGTCGGCTTTCGATAGAATGAACCTGGTCGAGGCCGACCTGAAGCCAACTTCGATGCCTCTATCGGTTTCACCGGGGATCACCTAATCCCCAGCGGAACAATCCAGCTCCCAGTCACACGGCGACTACGACGAGGTGACTAGAGTTACAGAGTTCCTGGTCGTAGACTGCCCATCGGCCTTCAATGGTATCCTAGGGCGACCTCTACGAGAACTTTAAGGCAGTTACCTCCATCTATCATCTCAAGATGAAGTTCCCCACCGTCGGGGATCGGGGAGGTAGCGGGTCGCAAAGTGCATCGCGCGAATGCTATATAAAAGCGGTCCAAATGGCCAACAAAGGGAAGGGCATTTCGCGGTGCACGCCCCGTCAGGCCATGACGATCAGCCGAATCGAGCCACAGCCCGATCCGACAGAGGATATATAGATCCACGAATTCAGGAAATCCCCCGAGCGGCCCGGTGAGGATCTGTCTGAAGTATCAGTTGATCCGAAAGAGCCGAGCCGAATGCTAAAGATTGGGAGCTGTCTCGATCCCCAGCTCGCTTCCGAGCTGGTGAACTTCTTGAAGGAGAACATTGATGTGTTCGCCTGGTCGCACGCTGACATGGTCGGGATCAGCCCGGACGTTACTGCCATTCCCTGAACGTCAGCAATGAAGCTAAGCCGGTGCGCCAAAAGAGAAGGGCGATGGATCCAGAGCGGTACGCCGCGTTAAAATCCGAAGTGGAGAACCTTCTTCGAAATGGATCTATTCGCGAAGCTCTCTACCCGACCTGGGTCGCCAATCCGGTTCTGGTAAAGAAGCCGAATGGTAAGTGGCGAACCTGCGTAGACTTCAGTGACCTGAACAAGGCTTGCCCGAAAGACAGCTTCCCCCTGCCGAGAATCGACCAGCTCGTTGACGCCACCCGGGGCACGAGCTGTTAGCTTCATGGATGCATACTCGGGATACAATCAAATCCCGATGCATAAGCCAGATGAGGAGCATACGACCTTCATCACGGATAGGGGGCTATACTGCTACAAGGTAATGCCCTTCGGCCTCAAGAATGCGGGTGCGACCTATCAGAGTTGGTCAACCGAATGTTCTCCGACCAGATGGGAGGACATGGAGGTCTATGTAGAGACATGCTGGTTAAGTCCCAGGTCGCCTCTGAACATATCAAGCACCTCGAGAAATGTTTGACATACTCCGACTCTACAGAATGAAACTGACACCCTCTCAAATGTTCATTCGGGGTATCGTCAGGCAAATTCCTGGGATATATGGTCAACCAGCGGGGCATAGAAGTGAACCCCGAAAGATTCAAGCTCTGCTCGATATGGAGAGCCCGACCAGCAAAAAGCAGGTCATGAGTTTGAACGGGCGAATAGCGGCGCTCAGTCGTTCATATCAAGGCTAACCGACCGCTGTTTACCATTCTTCAACGTTCTGAAGGCCAATAAGAAATTCGAATGGACTTCCGAATGCGAGCAGGCATTCCAGAATATAAAAGAGCATCTTGGGAAGCCACCTCTTCTCTCCAAACCTCTTCCACAGGAAATCCTGCTCGTCTACCTGTCCGTGTCTCAGTTCGCGGTCAGTGCAGCATTAATACGGGAAGAGGGAAAAACTCAGTGGCGGTTTATTATGCAAGTAAACGTCTATCGGACGCCGAGATGCGGTATCGGAAATGAAGCGATTAGCTTTCGCCCTGCTGATCGCGTCCAGGAAGCTACGACCTTACTTCCATGCCCATACGATCAGTGTAATGACGAGTTACCCCCTCAGGCAGGTCCTCCGAAGCCAGAGGCCTCAGGAAAGTTGCTCAAATGGGCCATGGAGCTGAGCCAGTTCGACACAGTATATGCCCAGGTCGACCATCAAAGGGCAGGCTATTGCAGACTTCATCTCGGAGTTCTCCTATCTCCCAACGAGCAGCAGTCCAGCGAAGTCGGGCAAGAAACTATTCAAGACCTATCGACCTGGAACCTCTACGTCGACGGTGCATCAAACAGGAAAGAGCAGGTGCGGGTCTCCTCCTGGTGAGCCCCGAAGGGGCTCGAGTTCATGGAATTCTTCGATTCGGGTTTAAGGCGACAACAATGAGTCCGAATACGAAGCCTGCTCGCGGGTTGCGACTCGCGAAAGAAATGGGTGCAACCACGATAGTATCTACAGCGACTCCATGCTGGTCATCAACCAAATCTTAGGAGAGTACAAGCCAAAGAAGGGAACATGGTCCGCTATTTGGAAAAAGCTAAGCCTCTTTGGGATCGTTCAGACACTTTAAATCGCTCAGATCCCTAGAGAGAGCAACTCTATAGCGGACGCCTTGGCGAAGATAGCCTCATCATTAGACTCCGAGGCCCCTGATAGCATTCCTGTTCGTTTTGTCGACGCTCCGTCCATCAGCTCGACCGAACGAGCCATGACGAGGTTCAGTCAGATTCCTGGATGACTCCCATTATACAATACCTCAAGGACGGGACCTTGCCTAACGACAAGGTTCAGGCGAGAGTCCTACGAGTAAGGTCTGCTCGTTTCACACTCATCGGGGATAGCTATACAGGAGAGGATTCAGTGCCCCTTTCCTCCGATGTGTAACCCTTGAAGAAGCAGACTACATCATGCGGGAAATTCATGAAGGGATCTGTGGCAACCAAAGGCAGCTCGATCCTCGCGCGCAAGATTGTTCGTCAGGGTATTACTGGCAAAATCCAAGAAGATGCGCACAACTTTGTTAAGAAGTGCGACAAATGCCAGCGGTTCGCGAACATCCCGCGAGCACCCTCTCACGAGCTGGTTACTATGTCAAGCCCCTGGCCGTTTTCCATGTGGGGGATCGACCTTATCGGCCCCATGCCAGTTGGAAAGGGAGGGGTCAAGTACGCCGTGGTCGCGGTGGATTACTTTACAAAATGGGTCGAAGCCGAGCCACTGGCCGCGATTACGACCAGGAAGTTAAAAGACTTCGTTTTCAAGAACATAGTGTGCCGCTACGGAATTCCTCACACCTCATTTCGATAATGGAAAGCAATTCGATAATGAGAGTTCAAGCAGTTCTGCAACGAGCTGGGCATCCACAAGAAATTTGCCTCAGTCGCCAGGCCGCAAGCGAATGGCAAGTTGAAGCAGTCAACAAGACCATCAAGCACACTCTGAAGGCCAAGCTCGGGGCAGCAAGGGAAATTGGGCTGACGACCTCCCCGAAGTTTTATGGGCGTACAGGACAACTCCAAGGACCTCCACCTCGGAAACCCCGTTTTCATTAGCATATGGCTGTGAAGCCATGTCCCTTCGAGGTCGGACCAGTTCTCTTCGTGGGGACTGACAACAGGGACGACAACGAAGCACTTTTGAGAGCAAGTTTGGATCTAATTGAAGAACGTCGAGCAAGGCTTCGCTAAGGATAGCAGCCTACCAGCAGCGAGCAAAAAGGTTCTTTGACTCGAAGGTCAGGCGAAGAGACTTCCAGGTCGGAGACCTGGTGCTAAAGGAAGTTCTCCTCGGGGCCAGAGAGCCAAGTGCGGGGGTGCTAGGGCCTAACTGGGAAGGCCCGTACGGATCGACAAAGTGATCAGAACCAGGGAGCTACCATCTCAAAGATTGAACGGCTCCAAGGTACCCCGAGCTTGGAACGCCGAGCACCTTCGGCCATACTATCAGTAATCCCAAACTCAGCTCGGTTTTTGATATTTCCTTTTTCGAGCATTACTTTGTTTACTTAAAACAGTTCGAATGTGTTCTGTTCGATGTCAAAAATTTATAATGTAATCACTTATGTGAACCACAATTGTAAATAGTGCATATTTATAAAAAGTAAACTTAAATTGCAAAGAAAGTCATATACAAAGTTTAAAGACTCGAGTACAAAAGGAGCGACTCTCTAAACACTAAGGCTGGTCGGGAAGATCTTCGAGCCGGAGCCACCAGCCTGGTCAGGCCCTGGTGGGTTCCTTGGCGGCCGCAGCAGCCGGTCCTCCTCGGCCATGGTCCGCAAGGTCGCCTGCCAGAGATTCGGCAGGTCGGAGAAGTCCAAATTAGGATTCTTTGCGCAAAGGACGTAGATGGACCCGATCGCCCAGTCCGCGGCCTTCTCCTCAACCCCTCAGACTGATTCTGCATCTCCGCAGTCAGTGCAGCGATCCCTCCGACTCTCCTGAAGTTCGGCATCAAGAGCCAGCCTTTCCTGTCGAAGCCCCATTAGCTTTTCAGCTCGCTGAGCCCGTTCGAAAGTCGCCCGCAGTTCTTGGTCCTTTTCGCTGACCTCCTTGGTGAGACGGCGGTCGTCCTTGAAGCTCTTTGATCTCCTCGGCACGACGGTCGAGCTCAGCCTTCTGGAAGTCCACTGATCGCAAGGCGGCATCCTTTTGGTGCAGGATAACGGTCCGCCGCTTCGAACGCTTGTGCTCTTTCAGCTTCGACGGACTCCAAGCTCTGCTTCAGCTTCGCGACCTCCTCTTCCAGGTCGCTAGTTCCCTTTGCGTCCCCCAACGCGTCTCTCCATGGACATCCTCATCGCAAGTAATCCCTGCGAGAGAATATAGTTTAGAAACAAATCGGATTGGAATTTCCAGTACGGTTAATTTACCTGCTCAGATGCTGAAACGACGTAGCCAGCAGGTCGTCGCCCGTATCTGCAAATTCATTGTATGACTCCGATAGCTCGCAATCGAGCAGGCCATAACGATCGGCTGCAGGTACTCGGGCAGACTCCCCAATGAATCTAGAACAGGCTGGTCCGTTGCATGCCTCGCCCACGGCTCTTACCCGACCTCCGGACCCCTGACGCGACTAAGAGGCTCTTCCTCAGATTCGGTCTCCGACTCGTCAGGCTGAATTTGCTTTCTTCTTTGACTTCTGGGCCAGAGCCTTTCGTAGGGGGAGTAGTCGGTGCCTGAGCAGCCTGTCCCGACCTGGTTGCCCCTTGCGCAGCAGGCGGGGCTGGGGAGCGGACTGTTCGCACCGGCTGTGCCGGGACAGCCGAGCAGCGTCAGCCTCCCTCTCTTCTCGATCGAGGAAAGACAAACGGTCTCGACGGGACTGCCGGACTCTTTGGGGCATCGTTCCTGCATTCGAGGTCGTTAGAACGGAATCATTTAACGACCAGAAAGAAACCAGTAACTTACCTTCAAGCGGTTCTAAAGATGCCGGTCGCTGAAGAAACCGTACTTTCGCAAGTTCGGGTGGTCACAAGCTTCCTCGCGTCGCGACTATCCTCGTCCAGTACTCCGAAAGATACAAGCCTGTCCGAGTCAGGAGGTAGCGATTGATGGGTCGTTCTGTTAACTGCAACAAATCAGGTCGTTATTATGGACAGGCGAGCAGAAATAGACTCGATAAGAAAAACCTACTTGGATCTTGAAAACGACAATAGCCGTTGTATAGAAAAAAAAGAGAACTTAGACTCATAGGCTCCCGCATTGCTGGGGTAGCTGTGTTACCCCGCGGCAATGGTAGGTCACCGAGATAGGTAGTACGAGTCTTTGTCCCTACTCTTCTTGAGGTAGTAGGCGACCCCGAGCTCTACCGCCGTTGGCTCTCCCAAGCCGTTCTCGAGCACGCGATGTACATCGCGACAGCGATGACATACGCGTTTGCGGTTAATTGATCGGCGCGATCCCGAAATGATCCAGGACCGACCTGATGAAAGGATGGAGGGAATCCTCCTCCACCCTTGAAGATCTCCTCTGAGATCGCGGCGAGGCCATTGTCTGGGTGCCGCGACGATATTGGTGTGGTCGAGGAACACCTCTGCGCGAATGTCATACTGCGCCTTTATTCTATCGTACTCCTCGGAAGTAAGAACCGAGTAAACATCGAGGGGCTGCGTCCTCGGGACTTCCCGCGAGGACGAGCTGGCTCCCTCTCGGGTCTGGATGTGGACGGTTCCATTCCAGTCTGCAACATCGACAGACACGGTCGTTAGAGCCTTTGTGTTCGTCCCGAGTAACGACAGGACGCCTAAAATACTATCAACGATTCAAGCCGCCGTCCACGGCTCGAATCCAAGGGCGGCGTCGTGTCTCCGGTGAAACGCCGAGAGACCAAAGCCACTATTCCACCAAAAAAAAAAAAAAAAAAAAAAAAAAAAAAAGGGGAAAAGAGAAGAATATATTACTCTCTGTGACGCGAAGTTGGGGCCGAAATTCGTTTCGGTTGCCTGAAAAACGCCGGTGGGAGAAAGTTGTTTCTGGCGTGCGAAAGTTTTTCTGTTTGAAGCGAAAGAAGTTTCGTGGTTTCGTCAGAAAAGTAAGTTTTTATATGGGGGATTGCGAATCGACGGTTACCACCCTTGGAACTGAAACGACAGCCCACTCTCTCTCTCCCCGCATTAAATGCGCCCCACGTCGCATTAACGACGCAGTAATGGCCCTCGTTTCGGTTACGCTGCGCCACAACACTGCCAAACGGTGCCGCTCAGCACGCAGAGCATTTAATGTGCCTGACATGCTTTAGCGGCGCAGACCGCATGGCAGCGTGAAACCAGGTTCGTTGAACGACCTGTATAGAGGAGCGCCCCTCAGATCCAGGTCACTAGATGGAGATTGTCAGCTCGCTCTGACTGAGGAACTGCATGAGGTCATGTTCGCAAGAGTTCTGTACCGAGCTCTTCCGTTCAGGTGGGGCGAGAAACTTCAGCGTAACTTAGTTCCAAGGTCCGACCTTCAAACCTTAAAAACTAGGGGGCTTCGTTATGCCTAAGAAAATAAAGGGCTGACGTGGGAGAGTCACGTGAAGGGCGACCTGCTCCCGTCGAGCAGCCCGCACACGTCAGGCCTGCCAAGTGATGTGGAGCCCACACGCGTCCATTCTCCTGCCACAAGTCGTACGATGTCAGCTTGGAAAAAGGGAAATGGGACATAAAGCCGGATTATATACTGACACTCACACCAAACCACAGATTTAGCAAGGATTATACACTCCAGTTCAGTATAAAATAGGGAAGACCCCTTCATTAAGGGGATTCGACCATTTTACATACAAAAAAAAAGAACAAATAGAAATCTCTCTCTTGTAAACTTTGCTTTGACTTTTTCGTCTGTTGTAAGTCAGCTCGCGACCGCGACCTGGCATCCACTAATATCAATACAAATCAGTGGACGTAGGACTTGCTATCTCAGCGTCCGAACCACTTAAAAACCCCCTCTACAGCTATTTCACTTTTCTTATATTCTATTTTCACGTGCATCGAACAGTAAATTGACATTATCCACGTAAAAATTCGTTGGTGTTCTAACCAGCATCAACAGACGCCATCTCCACGAAGGATTGAAAATTGAATACCTTACGATAAAAGATCCACTTACTCATTGGAAAAATTTAAAGGAAAGATATGACTACTAGAAAACTATGATTCTTCCTAAAACCGTGAAGCTCGCCCAATAGGTTTTTCTCCATTCCCTGAATGAATGTGACAATATATGATAATCATGGGCGTAAGTGATGGTTATAATAATAACTCTTCTAATTATAAAAGCCATTAGAAGTGGAATAAGGATGAAAAGGAAAAGGAAAAGAGCAAAAGCGGCCAACATAAAAATTCAAAGAATATAGAAAATATGTGCTATCTATGTGGCATGAAAGGACATTGGTCATGTACCTGTTGTATGCCTAAACATCTTGTTGAACTTTATCAAGCATCGTTGAAAGAAAAAGAGACAAATATGAAAGCAAATTTTGCCAAACAAAATGAAAATAGAGAAGCAAATTTTGCTTATCAAGATGATAACTTTGATTGTGGACCTGTTGATATAACACATCTGGATGTTGCAGATTTCTTCAAAAATCCTGAAGAGAGAATCGATAATTTAATTGGGGATGGAAATGTCCAAAATTATTTAAGTTATGTTTTTACGAGTGTTTTACTTTTAATGAGTGTTTTACCTTTAATATGTTTCAGTGTGATTTTCAATTTTAGATAAATTACTTTGTTTTGTTGGCTTTGTAATATGCCATACTATTTATTTTGTTTTTGAATAAAGAAAAATGGACATGCCCAAGTCTATGATTGGATCCAAGATTGATGATGAAGATCTGTCTCGCAGACAGTGTTACAACGCACACTATACTTAAAGAAAGAAAATATTTTTCTTCTTTGATAATGTGTGAAGCTAACATAAATACGATATCTGGTAGTACAAGATTAATTGAAGGCTCTGGAATAGCTAATATATTATTGCCCAGAGGAACACAGTTTATTATAAAAAATGGATTATTTTCTTCCAAGTCTAAAAGAAACTTATTAAGTTTTAAAGATATTCGTTGTGATGGATATCATATTGAGAGAACCAATGAAGGAAATACAAAATATCTTTATATTACAAGAATAATTATAGGCAATAAACGTGTGTTGGAAAAATTACGTGCTTTTTCTTCCACTACACAAATATCAGTGTATTTGAAACACATTTTATAGTAAACCAGAAGTTTACTGATCCTAATACTTGTATTAATTGGCATGATCAGTTAGGACATCCTGGTTCAATAATGATGCAAAGAATCATTGAGAATATACATGGACATCCATTGAAAAATCAGAAGATTTTTCAATCTAATGAATTCTCTTATGTTGCTTGTTCTCAAGGTAAATTAATTATTAGACCATTACCAACTAAAATTGGGATTGAATCACTTACATTTTTAGAATGAATTCAAGGTGATATATGTGGGCCTATTCATCTACCATGTGGACCATTTAGATATTTTATGGTTTTAGTAGATGCATTTACAAGATGGTCCCATGTGTGTTTATTATCTACTCGCAACCTGGCGTTTGTGAGATTACTCTCCCAAATAATTCGATTGTGAGCACAATTTCCAGATTATACAATTAAGACAATACGTCTTGATAATGCTGGTGAATTTATGTCTTAGGCTTTTAACGATTATTGTATGTCAATCAGAATAACGGTTGAAAAACCTGTTGCCTATGTTCATACACAGAATAGTCTAGCAGATGTCATTTATTAAATGCCTCAAATTGATTGCTAGACTATTACTTATGAGAACAAAGCTCCTAAGTTCTGCTTGGGGACATGATATTTTACATGCAGTAGCACTTGTATGCATTAGGCCAGCAAGTTATCACAAATTCTCCCATTTACAATTGACTTTTGGTCAAGAGCCAAATATTTCCCATTTAAGAATATTTGAATGTGCAGTATATGTTCCAATTGCTCCACCACAACGCACTAAAATGGGTCTTCAAAGAAGATTGGGAATATATGTTGGATATGAATCTCCTTCTATAATTAAATATTTAGAACCATTAATAAGAGATTTTATTTACTGCACGATTTGCCAATTGTCATTTTGATGAAACAAAATTCCCAATATTAGGGGGACAAAAAAGGCAACTGGAAAAGGAAATTACCTGGAAAATATCATCATTATCTTATCTGGATCCTCGTACTAAACAATGTGAACAAGAATATCAAAAGATAATTCATTTGCAAAATGTAGCAAATCAGTTGCCAAACACATTTACTGATTCAAAAAGAGTGACTAAATCTCACATACCAGCTGCAAATGCTCCAATTCGAATTGATGTCCTTGAAGGACAATTACCTATAGCAAATGAATCTAAGGCACGTTTAAAGCGTGGTAGACCAGTTGATTCCAAAGATAAAAATCCTCGAAAGAAAAGAGTAGAAAATGACCAAGATGCTTACATCAAGAAGGCAAGTTCTCATGAAGAGAATAGAGACATAATTAATCATGAAACTCTAGAAGAAGTTCAGATACCTGAAACTAGCAAGAATGAAGAGATCTTAATAAATTATGTCTCTACAAGAAAAATATGGAATCGAAAAGAAATAATTGCTGATAATATTTTTGCATACAATATAGCGCTTGATATTGTAAATAATAATGAGGATCATGAACCTAAATTTTTTGAGGAATGTAGACAAAGTGAAGATTAGCCAAAATGGAAAGACGCAATCAAGGCAGAACTGAATTCGTTAGAAAAACGTGGAGTTTTTGGACCTATAGTTCGAACACCTAAAGATGTAATGCTAGTAGGGTACAAATGGGTATTTGTGCGAAAACGAAATGAGAAAAATACAGTCGTAAGATATAAAGCACGACTTATAGCAAAAGGGTTTTCGCAAAGACCTGGCATTGATTATGAAGAAACATATTCTCCTGTGATGGATGCAATAACATTTCACTTTCTTGTTAGTCTGTCAACAAATAAAACCCTTGACATGCGTCTAATGGATGTAGTTACAACCTATTTATATGGATCACTTGATAACGACATATATATGAAAATCCTTGAAGGATTTAAAATGCCTGAAGCATGCAACTCAAATTCTCAAGAATTTTATTTAATTAAATTGCATAAATCATTTTATGGATTAAATCAATCAGGTTGCATGTGGTATAACCATCTTAGTAAATATTTGTCGAAAGAAGGTTATAAAATTGACCATATTTGCCCATGTGTTTTCATAAATAGATATGGATCTAAATCTGTTATAATTGATGTATATGTTAATGACTTAAATATTATTGGAACTCTTGAAGGGATTCAAAGGGTGGCAGATTATCTAAAAATGGAATGTGAGATGAAAGATGGCACGACACGACCCGTCCCGAATTTCCTCATCCCATAGGATCTGGACACTCCTACAAGACTCGGATACCCGAGATGTGTCATGTAGAAAACTGTGAAACCTGTTAAAGGACTTCCTTTTTCTGAATAACATCATAGTATCATCTTGGGGGTACTTCACCTCGATGTGCCCTTAAAGTTGATATTCAGAAAGCTTTTGATACTGTGAGTTAGGATTTCATCCTTTTGGGATTGCGTACTGTGGGGTTTCCTGAGCGCATGGTGAGGTGGATCATGACATGTATCTCTACACCGTATTTCTCTATTGCCCTGAACGGAAAGCTTCACAGTTTTTTCAAATCCTTCTGGGGTGTTCGGCAGGGGGACCCTCTTTCTCCTTACCTATTTGTGTTGGCTAGGGAGGGGTTAGCTGGTATCTTTCGGGAAACCTCTCACAACCCTGGTTTTCATTATCATTGGAGATGTAGGCAGGCAACTATTACTCATTTGTGTTTTGCGGATGATTTGATGGTATTTTGTCGAGCAGATGCTTCCTCTGTTAGCCTGATCAAATCGGCATTTGATTATTTTGCCAAGGTTTTTGGGTTGGTGACTAATGCAGAGAAGAGTCAGTTGTTTCTTTCTGGGGTTACAGATGAGGAGCAGATTGGGTTACAGTCTATCATGGGTTTCCAGTTGGGCCAGTTACCGGTTAGATATCTAAGGGTTCCTCTGATCTCTACCCGACTTTGATATTCTAATTGTAGGCCTCTATTAGAGCGATTTTTGTCTCGGATTAGGCTATGGACGTCGACATCTTTGACCTATGCAGGCTGACTACAGATGATCAAGTTGGTGCTATTCTCCATACAAGTATATTGGTCATCCATGTTTCTTTTGCCAGCAGCTATAGTTAGACGGATTGAGAGTATTTTGGCATCATATCTTTGGAGGGGTACGTCTTTGTCCCCTTCTGGTGCCAAGGTTGCATGGTCTTCTGTTTGCTATCCATTGAGAGAAGGTGGGCTGGGGATTAAGAGGATCCAAGATTGGAATAGAGCGGCTATTCTTAAACACGTGTGGCGACTACTTAATGATAGGTCTTCTGTATGGTCCTCTTGGGCCCGTTTGGTTCTCCTCCGTGGTTAGTCCTTTTGGCATATTCGAGTTACGTCTGGGGCTTCATGGGCCTGGAGGAAGATTTTACTTAGTAGGGTTTGGAGCAGGGGTCATATTGTTACTTGTATCAGTGATGGTAGGGACACTATGTTATGGCGAGATTACTGGTTGTAGCAGGGACCTTTGTGTGACTTACTCCCTTTTAGAACTTTGACTTCCACTAATTTGCCATGGGATGCTTGGGTTTCAGACATTATTCGAGATGGTTTATGGGATTTTCCTTCGGGCAATGCCGACCTTCAACATATCTGGGACTCCATTACAGTGTAGCCTTCAGTGAGTCTTCCTGACTATCTTGTGTGGAAGGGCCACCCGTCTGGGCGTTTCTCTATTGATTCAGCCTGGAATGTGTTGCGAGACAAACGGGATGTGAACTCGATTCATCATCTCTTATGGTTTCTAGGGCATATTCCACACCACTCTTTCATTCTCTGGCTCACTTCTCTTGGTTGGCTTCACACCATGGATCAGCTCAGCTCTATGGTGTCATTACATCCACCCTGTGTGTTTTGTGCAGTTCAACTAGAGAGACCTATGACCATTTGTTTTTCAACTGTGACTTCTCAAGTTATATTTGGCGGGAGGTCACTACTAGGACGCTGACTACATGGCCTACTCTCTCTTGGCTCCCTCTACTCTAGTGGGCTAGCTTGTATCTTAGACGCAAAGGTGACTTAAGACACCTTTTTTCCCGGTTGGTCCTCTCAGCCACTATTTATTTCCTGTGGTTTGAACGGAATAATAGAGTGTTTCTTCAGCACGGTAACTCTTGCAGAGATATTGTTTTAGCTATTTGTGATCTAGTCCAGGCCAAGATTTTGGGTTTAGCACCAAAGTATGAGATCTCAACCCAGCTCCGTGTGATATGACATCTTCCTGTTTAGCTTTGCAAGGAGCCTGCGTGCATTTTTATGCCGGTTTATGGCTCTGTGATTTATGGCATCTTCTTGTTTTGTTTTTGGGGAGTCTGCGTGCTCTTTTTACGCCGTTTGTGGGTTTTCCCATGTGTTTTTTTTAACTAAGAATTATCAGTCATCCTCTTGGGGTATGCCCCTCGCTTTTGTACTATAAAATACTTACCTTTTCCAAAAAAAAAAAAAAAATCATAGTATTTCCATTTCCAACATCTAAAAAAAAAATGTACACCATCTTTCGTTTTACAAAAGAAAAGATTTAGGGAAACTTGTGGTATTAGGTTTTCCACTTACACTACAAATTCAAAACATAAACAAAAGAAATACATGATGGGAAACATGAGTTTTTGAAATGGAAGTCCAAAATACAATATATGGCACAACCCTAAGCGAAGACTCACTCCTTGGCACGATCTCCGAGAGGTCCTGGTGGGGGGAGGGGGGGTAACATTTAAAAAGGGGTGAGCTGAAATACTCAGTGAGTGGGGGAAATGGGAGGTTTATAAAAGTTCTTAAGAAAAAAGAAATAATTATAGCATACAACAATTCATAAGCAAATCCTAACGAGAATATAATTATATGAATATGCAATGGAAGCAACCACCCATTCACGTATGCAATATGAGGTTTATTTCTAACCATCCTGTACTTGATAAACTGTATTCTAAGCCTCTCCTAGCAAAAATGTCCAGATTTTTCCTTCTTGATACATGCAAACCCATCATAATTTATTTCTTTGTTTTCACCCCTTAACGCAACTTTAAAAACTGACAAAAATACCCCTTTCTTACAACAATACCATAAAATCAAATAGAAAGGGAATTAAATAACTAAATAAAACTCATGCTATTACTAAATTAGAAATGAGGTTTTACAACAGACCTTGGAAAAACAAAATTTTGTCTCGGTTTGCAAATTAAGCAATTAACAAGTGGAATTTTTATGCACCAATCAAATTATACCGAGAAAATCTTAAAACAATTTTATATGGATAAAGCACATCCATTGAGTACCCCAATGATTGTAAGATCACTTGATGTGAACAAAAATCCTTTTCTGCTAGCAGAAGATAAAGAAGAGGTACTTGGTCCTGAAGTACCATACTTAAGTACAATAGGTGCATTAATGTATCTTGCTAACAATACATTACTAGATATAGCAATATATAGTTCTGCTCCAACACGAAGACATTGGAACGGAATTAAGCATATATTTCGATATCTTCAAGGAACAATAGATATGGGTTTATGATAGAAACTCCTGCTAAACAACCAATCTCAATAGCAAATAGTTCTCCCACCACAATTTAACAATAACCAATTCATCAACAGTCCAATATTGTATTGAAATTAAAGGAAACGGTCATGGATAGAGGTGGAAAATTTGGGTCGGGTTAGGCGGGTCAACCCTAACCCGGCCCGGGAAAATGAGGGTTAAGCCTGGACCGCAAGATGGCGGTCCGGGTTGACCCTAACCCGAAGCAGCCCCCGAGCGGGCCGGGTTGCAAATGGCAACCCGCACCCGGCGGTTGCTATTTTGTCTCTTTTGCAAGAGACCCGGCAACCCGCCGAGTTGGTTGGTGTAACCGCGGGTTGGCCATTACAACGCCAACCCGACGGTGTGTAACAGCCAACCCGCCAACCCGATGGGTTGGTCGAAAAAAATAAAATAAAAATAAAATTTTTTTTTATTTTTCAAATTACCCCTTTACCCTTGAATATAGCTGTTTTATAGCCGTTGAAGGGTCTTTTTCGTCATTTCTCTTTCCCATTTTTTCCTATAAATGGGCCCTAAGTTCTCACATTTTCTCACAACTCAAATTCTCTCATTCTCTCATATTCTCTAATCTCTAATCTCTCAATTATCTTATTTAGTTTTTGCAATTTGCTCATATTTTAATTTTTATTAGTTTTTGCAATTTTAATTCATATTTCCAATTTTCCAAATTCCAATTTCCATACTCCAATAAGTTTAATTTTTATATTATAATTTTATTGTATCAAAATTGAATTAATATTTGAAATGTTAACAACAAACAAAAAATTGAATTGAATTATTGATATCTGAAAAGTTAATTAAAACATTATATTATTATTTATTTGAAAAGTTAAATAAAAAACAAAAAAAAATAGGAAAATCGTGGCTAACCCGGCGCCCGCCACCTAACCCGGCGGGTTAGGGCTGGCGGGGGCTGGGCCAGCCATTTTGGAGAAAATGGCGGGCCTAACCCGGCCTGCCTTTGTTGGCGGGCGGTTAGGCCGGCCCGCCAAACAAAGTAACCCGCGCGGCCGGGCCGGGCGGGGTTACTTTTCCACCTTTAGTCATGGAAAGGCAATTACAAGAACTGATAGATCCCAACAATTCGAGGAGCTGGGGGCCTCCCACAAACTCTTAACAATATTCTCTGCTTAAGAAAATAGCTCACTCTCCTAATTTACTGTTAACCCAAAATTATTCCATCAAACCAACAATATTCCCTAACACGTGGACCATTAAACAAGTGTAACAACCTATAACAAACCTCACTACATCACACTTCCAGCACACTTCCTAGTACCATTTTTACCTTTGTGCCCCTTAGTTGGTAAACCTTGCTAATCAGATGTCTATCAATACCCCCTTTGAAGAGCCACCCTATCCGCAAGGTGGAAAAACGGTACTGGCGATCGATGATATCATAAGACTCCCACGTTGCTTTGAAGGGGTGAGGTCCTTCCATTGTATAAGGACTTTTGTAGACCCATTCATAAAGTGAGGACAACCAAGATCGCCTCCAGTTAGACAAGAAGTTCCAAATCCTCAAATAGAGGGAGGAGGTGGCTGGACTGGAACCCAATTGTGCAACTACGTTTCAATGAGAGACATAGAAAACAGGGTGAATACGGGCTAGTGGAGGTAATTCCAGTCGATATGCAACCTGCCTAATGCATTCCAACACGGCAAATGGACCATAGAACGTGGACTCAGCTTCTCATTCATCTTGCTTGCTAAGGACTTGAACTGGTATGGTTGAAGCTTGAGAAAACTTGATCCCCTAGTTGGAAAGTGACTTCACATCGGTGTAAGTCAGCTTATGATTTCATTTGTCCCTATGCCACGACCAAATTATGTTTGAGTTCATCCAAAATTGAATTACGCTCGCACATTTGCTAATTAACTTCTTCTACTATAGCAAGCAATCTGTAAACTGAGAATGGTAGGGGATCTCTACCATATAATGCCTTGAAGGGTGTCATTTTGGTGGAGCAATGGAAAGTGGTGTTGTACCAATATTCAACCTAAGGTAACCATCGTGACTACTGTTGGCTGGGTGGTAACTACAAAAACATCTCAATAAGCCTCCAAGCAATGATTGACAACCTCTGTTTGCCCACCAGTTTGAGGGTGGTATGCTAAGCTGAACTTTAGACTGGTTCTTGTGGCCTTAAACAACTCTTGCATTGATTGACAACACCCTATCTCTTCAGATACAATGGCCTTGGGAAAGCCGTGCAACTTCACAATATTGGTCACAAACACAGCAGCTATGTCCTTAGCATTATAAGGGTGACACAGCAAATAAAATGCCTGTACTTAGTAAGTCTATCAATTACCACCAGGATTGTATCATACCCTTTAGCTTTAGGCAACCCACCAATGAAATCCATGCTAACCTCATCAAAAACTTGAGAAGGAATAGGTAAAGGTTGTAATAACCCTATTGTGTTTAAGGGCTGAATGTTTATTTAAATGGAAACCTTACATTTTTGCACAAATTCTTAGACACATTCTAGTCCCTTCCTAAAAACAATATCGGATTCACTCTTATAAGTTCAAAGAAACCTGAGTGACCTCCACTGGGCTGTGAAATTTCGCCAAAAACTTGGAATGAATTTAGAATTACGGGGAACCACTAACTGTCTCTTTAGAATTGTCGATGTTATGTGGGCAACGTTGTGTATGATTCCTTTCGCTACTGCTATGCCGTTACTTGATTGTACTTCACTAAATCACTGCCACTTAAAATCGCATGGACAGCAGCCTAATCCGACTATCCTTTCTATTTCTTTCCCTTAGGCCTTTCTGTCCTGCTTGCCCTGTCATGATTTGACGCCCATCTATGTTGATAGACATATTATAATGTCCAGTACCCATGAGTGTCGAAATCATTTGTGTTGTCCAGCGTTTTCCTCGCTAGTCGTCAAGAATGCAAACTCTGTGGTCGATTTGATTAAAATTTGCGGCCTACGTAATAGCTCCATTTGTGTACCGCGAACACTATAGCCATGAGCTCCAGTTCATATATTGACTTCTTGCTTGGATTGAATCGAAAAAGCCTTACTGAGAAAAGCAATGGGCGGGATTTCTAGACCAAAACAGCACCCATTCATGACCGAGGATCTGTGTGAAATTCAAGGGCAAGCTGAAATCAAGTACTGCTAAATGGTACAGTTGTCATTGCCTTTTAAGAGCCTCAAATGCTTGTTGTGCTTGATTATTCCACTCAAAAAGTCTTTTGGAGGAGTTTGGTGTGGTGGATCGGCAATCATCCCAATCCTTTACACACAATACATATACCTTGTCAACCCCAAAAATCTCGCAAACTTTGATGGTTCGCGAGACAGGCCAAGACGCATGGCTTCAAGCTTCTGGGTCTGTCTCTACACCTCTAGCTGAAATCACATGACCCAAATACTCAACCTTTGTTGCCCAAACAAACATTGTTTCAATAACCACTGGCTCATTCTCATCCAAAATTCAGGTTTGTTAAGATGCTCGACGTAGGTATCTAAATTAGGTTGTATACCAAATATTGTCAAAAACACTAGATAAACTTCTTCAAAATCGACCTAAAGATGGTGTTTCATGAGTGTTGGAAAGTGGAAGGGTGTTGTTGTAACCCGCAGCATCACCAGGATATTGTAATGTCCTCATGGGTCTGACATTATCTCTGTTACCCTGATGTATGGTAGCTTGATTTTAGATCAACTTTTGTAATACTTCGGCCCTGCTATCATCTAAGAGTTCTTCAATGGAGGGAATAGGAAACTTGTGCGTATGTTGTCAGGTTATTTGAGCCTTAAATCCAACAGAAATGCCAACTATCCATGCTTTTCTTCACAATACACTCGGGCTGGCAAACAAACTCGTTACTAGGTTGGATCATCCCAATCTACATTTCTCGCACCAGCCTCTCTATTTCATTTTTTTTGGAAGTATGGATATTGTAGAGACGATATTAGGGGGTTTGGTGGTGTCCAGCAAGGTGATGGATGTGATTATATGGGGCGGTTTGGTATTCTGTCAAAACAATGGCTAAACATCCTACACGCAATTTCTCACTAGGAGTCATGTTCTGTCCCTTTCATCATTATCCCTCACCCTTGTCTTATATGTAATCAGCTTACTACCACCCTCATACCATACGGCCCTATGGAACTTCCGTAATGACCCACCTATTTACTCCTAGTGTCTTCTGAAACCGCCTTCCATTAACAACCTGCCTCTTTCAACCACTCAGAACCGGCATCAAACGTCTTTGTACACACACACTACTTTTCATCCCTATTCTCACATTCAAGCATGGCATTATGCCTTTCTACTCAACACCAGATCCCACACCCAAACACTTCCACCACAGTCTTTCCAGCTGCTCCCTCAACTCCCCAACGTAGCATATTCCAACACAAATATGTCCACCTATTTGAAGGACCACAATCCTGTCCCTCCCTCCCTCTTCCTCTCTCTTACAGCACTAGGCGAAACTGCCGTTAGCCCATCCACTTTATCAACGGTACTCCTCCTTCCAATCCATTCTGCACTAATCATGCAATAGTATGGGAAGTCGTATCATCAACAACTTCCTTCCAATCAATCCGGCTCAGTGTTATCAGTGGTATCCCACAATGGGTTCATTAATGATGCAATAGAGTTACCTTCTTAAGGGTTGCGTCACCTGTCATGCCATCTTCTTCGTTTTTGGTATCATCATCTAGGAGCAGTAGGATTCGGAGTGACTCACTCTTGCAGCGATGATTAGGCCCAAACTTTCGTCACACGGAAATAGACTCCTCTTTCCGTTTAGATTGAATTCCTCTATTAATCGTTGGAAGCTTCGTTTCGTACGGCGTGCTTGTAAAAACTAAGTCTCTTCTCCCCTATCCCAACCTCTATTTGAGCTCCCGAGAAAGGACCCAGCTCATTGCTCTTCGGTGAGGCACTTCCCAACTTCATTTTGAGCTCCACAGAAGGAACCTAGCTCATGCTCTTCGCCGAGTACTTCACCAATTGGGCGACTCAAGTCTGGACTGGAAGACACCCTGTTGTATGTTTCAAGTGTGGTCTGGATTCTTTCAAATCTGGGTCAGGTTTTGTCTAAAACCGGTTTTTTCTTTATGCAGTGGGTTCGCATTAGATCCACCAACACATTGGGTTATTCAGTCTCAGTTTAGCCCGTATCTCATCTTAAGCCCATTCATGAATATTCTATGAGTATTCATCCCCAGCTCTTTTAAAGGAGCAGCACAAGCTTCGAACCTTCCCTGAATTCTATCACGTCGCTGTTGCATCAACCCATTACAGCCTTATCACAATCCCTTGGAATGACGGACGAAATTTGGAGATCATCGCTACTTTAAAGGCCCTCATGAGTGGAACAGTGTCTGTGAGCACCCACTGATACCAATTCAGTGCTCTACTTCCATGCATAAACAACAACCTCTACCATCTCTCCTCAGCATACCGATTGATGTTAAAATATGGGTTGCCTTAAAAGTCCACACCATAAGGGTCATCTCCTTAAATATCGACAGTTCTAACTTCTAATCTTCCTATCCTTTCCCCAATTCAGTACTGTTTGTTTGGGTCGTTGCCACTGTTTTCACCATCATTCTGATTCTCCAACGATGATGTCTTGCGTGTTTCGTGATTTCGGCTCGTCACGTTCCTTTCTTAATTGCATCTCATGCATGTCACCCCTCTCTTATTGCATAGCTCACATCTCAGTAAGTATTCTTCACACATTCCTAAATCTGTCTCATTGATCCCATTTCTTTCTCTAAACTGTCAACTCTACTTTCCATTCTGGTATTTACCACAGCCAACGGCACTCTAATACCAAATTGATAGAACCCCTTGCATAATCAACCAATCTCAACAGCAAATAGTTCTCCCAACACAATAACAATAACCAATTCATCAACAATCCAATTGTTATGAAATTAAAGGAAACAGTCATGGAAAGGCAATTACAGAACTGATAGATCCCAGCAATTCGAGGATGGGGGCCTCCCATAAGACTTAACAATAATCTTTGCTTAAGAAAATAGCCCATCTCCTAATATACTGTTAACTCCCAAAATATCCCTCAAAACAACAATATTCCCCAACACATGGACCGCTATAACAAGTGTAACAACCGTGACAAACCTAACTACATCACATTCTAGCACCTCTCCAATACCATTTTTACCTTTGTGCCCCCTAGTTGGTAAAACTTGCCAATCAGAGGTCTATCGGTTTATTTATTCAAATGAATCTATGCCTCAATTAATTGGTTATGCGAGCATCATTTATCTAACCACAAAGCGGATCTCAAAACAGGTATTTGTTTGTCATGTAGGGGTACGACTATTCATGGCATTCTCAAAACAAACTAAGCTGCTACTTCTTCAAATCATGCCAAGATATAGCTATCTATGAAGCAAGCCGAGAATGTGTTTGGCTCAAATCAATAACCAACATATTCAGAATCATGTGGCATTGATTACAACACAGAAGTTCATATAACATATATGAAGATAACACTGCATGCTTACTTAGTTAAAGGGAATATATCAAAGGTGATAGGACGAAACATATATCACCTAAATTCTTCTTCACTCATGATCTTCAAAAGAATGGCGATATTGAAGTTAAACGATTCAATCATGTGATAATGACCAACTTATTCATAAGCTTTACAGACTACAACATTTGAAAAGTTGGTATACAATATTGGAATGCGCGATACAAAAATCTTAAGTGATATCAATGAGGAGGATGAAATACGCACTATACTCTTTTTCCATTGACCAAGGTTTTATCCATTGGGTTTTTGGTAAGATTTAATGAGACAGTTTCTAAATGCATATAATACACAAGAATAAGTACTATTTTTCTTCACTAGGTTTTTGGGTTTTTTCCTAGTAAGTTTTTAACCAGTCATATTCTTTGTGTAATGGACATTCAAGGGGGAGTGTTTTGAATAAATGTGGATGCCTTTACAATTCTATAACTTCCTAATTTCATCTTCTCTAACTCTTGAAACTTTCAAGTTCTACAACTTCAAAGCATTTATTAGCTTTTATTTTATTTAATATTCATAATCTTGAGACTAAAAATAGATGTATTGTGAAGAGATGTACACTCAACTTTGGAATAGAAAAGCATTGGTTCTATTTGTCTTCAATTATTTTCTCTCTTCTTTTAGTTTTTTATATAATAATTGTATAGTTTGGGTTTTCTTTTTTTTTTTTTTAACAGAATTCTAAAGAAAATAGATAAATATTAATAATTTAACATTTTTTATTATTTATTTAAATGTAACCACACAATATTTGGTTATTCCCTCTTGCTATCAAAAAATTAAGAGTAATTACACTGACAATATTTTTCACTAATTTCTCTCACAAACTTGATATGTCAACTTGCAATTGGTTAGTTTGTATGAGACCCATTTAACCAAACTATATGAGTTATCACGTTAGTTGAGATCAGTGTTTCTCCGTCTATCTTTAATTCATTATTAAAAATTAAAGTCTTTGCGCCAGTGTTAATGTTATGAGTAATACTACACATACATCATTTTTATACAACATTTTTCATACAACATTATGTAGTAAGATATGATTCGCTAATTTAAAATTAAAATTAAACTTTTACCCAATCATATCTTGCCACATAATGTTATATGAAAAATGTTATATGAGAATGACGTATATATAGTATCTATAACTAAAATGAATAAAAAATATTACACACATGGTTACGTGGACTGACTAAATTAACTGACAATGTCGTTATCATAGGCCTGCATACATTCCAACGCAGCCCATGTAGTCAAATTGTCAAATACAAACGGTCAAACCATCTGTCACCTTCCCAGTTCCAAAACCGATTCTATTGTAACGGATAGACAATACTCCTACACGTGGCGCCAATAACTATTGTACACTTAGTGTCACTTACCCGTCACCATCTTCACGATCAAACCCCGTATATTTAACAATCCCCACGAAAGCCCGCTAATTAGAAGCAACGCATGACCGCCTTCTAACGACTACTACAAAGCTTTGAAACCGAGAGCAGAGTCCAGCGACACGACGAAGCCAAGACTGAAACTCCGTTCAGTTACCACAGATCCAGGAACAACCTTTGATTCCATCTCCCTAGAATGTCGGAGAAGCCCTTCAATCTCATCCACAAATTCGAACAAGAATACGGGAGGTGACACATCTACATTTCTTCTTTTCTGTTCTGTTCTATCTACAAATTTTAATCTCCTCGATTTTTCCACGTTTACTTTAACCCTAATTTTTCGCTGTATCTTTGAATGAATAAACTTTGACAAATTCTAAATCCAACATTTGTTTGTTTTTCTTGTTTTGTTTTGGATAAGTTTGTATGGTGTTAACGTGTCATGTTAATCTTTATGTTAGCTAACAATGTCTTGATGATTAATTTATTAGTTTTTATTTTCATAATATGCTATTATTTATTTTTGGGGCAAAGAAATTAGAGTTATTTCTTAATTTTGTTTAAAGAGACAAATTTTATAACGGAAAGTAGGTTTAGTGCAATAAGTGAGTGTTAGATCTTACTATGTAGTAAGGGATTTAGAGGAAAATTAAAAGAGAGCTATGGGCTGCTGTAGAATTGAAGCTGTTTGCGAAGCATGTTGTTGTCCTTGTTGAGTAGGCGCTCATTGGAGGTTGATTCCAGGTTACTTAAGTTTCCGTGCGGATTAATGTTTTCACATTGTCCATTTTGTAGTGATTTTGTTATTTCTTTTTTATTTTATTTTTTATTTGAAGAATTGCTTGATGGTATATGTTGTTTGAAGTTAATGATTTTAGAAATGGGAATGGTGTTCTTTGTGTGATTGGGATTGATATAGAGAATTAATGTTGACAGGGACGCCTATGGATTCGCTCTGAGACCTCAGCATGTTCAAAGATATATAGAGTACGCCAATATCTATCAGGTATTTTCCATTGAAGCTTTTGTTTTTAATTATAATTAAGGTAACATTGGTGTTAGTGACCTTGATTAGAAATTTATTCCTAACAGACGGGGTGCATGTGTTAAGCTAGAGCGTAAAAATGAGTGCCCTTTTAGAATTACTTTCTATGTGTTTAACTTAGGTCTACAGCTAATAAAATAATATATGGTTAAGTGAGGAATATTAGAAACTTGAAGAGTTAAGAGATGAGATGAGATGTATCATTGTTGTGTTTCAGCATCAGATATCCTTCAGAATAATTGGAGCTTTAAATAGACAGTACTGTTGGGATTTTTTGTGAAGTATATTTCATCAAAACTAAAATAACAGAGCAACAGAAGTACAACAGGTGTTTTCTGTCCAGCTTATTGATACATGTATGGTATCAGGAAGAGGAAGAGGAAAGATCGCAAAAATGGAAGAATTTCATTGAGCACCAAAAAGCTTCTCAACAAAACTCTCCTGAGGAGAAATATAAGGAGTCGCTGCATGCTGAAGCCGCTAAGTTGAATGAGGAGACAGTTTCACTGAAGAGTGAAGGGAGCAAAGCTGAAACTACTGAGCTGAACGAGACAACTGTGCCAGAGATAGACAACCAAGGGAACAAGGCTGAAGCTACTAAGTTGATAGAGGACACTATATCAAGGAGTGGAAGTGAAGCGGACAAGGGTGAAGACAGGAAGTTGAAAGAGGAGATTTTTCCAGAGAGAAGTAGGAGAGAGAACCAGTGTGAAAATACTGAGACTGTTTCAGAGAGGGGCATAGAAGTAGACAATGCTCGGGCTGTCGAGTTGAAAGAAGAGACTGTGTCAGAGAGGAGTGTGGAAGTAGATAATAAGGCTGGAGCTATTGACTTGAAAGTAGAGACTGTTTCAGAGAGGGGTGTGGAAGTAGACAAGGTTGAAGCTACTCAGTTGAAAGAAGAGACTGTTTCAAAGAGAGGTAAGGAAGGGGATGATTCAAGTGGGAACTCTGATTCTGATGGTTCAACTAAACTTGACCCCAAAAAGGAGCAACTTTCAAAAGAAACAAAGCCCCGTGAGGTCCAAACATGGGCTCGGATTAGACCATCCCTATATTCCATTGAGAGTATGATGAGTTTTCGTGTGAAGAGGAGAAAGGACATGAGAGGTGAGCAGATAACCAAAAGTGAAGACCATCTTCCATCAATAGATGAAGCAGGATCTTTGGAAGAGGAATCTGAAGAGGGCATTAAGGAAAAATTATGTGTTACTGAGACGCCGAATGAGACTTTAAGTGCCTGCTATGAAAAAAGTGCTCCACAAAATGATGTCTCACCAGAGCCATACTTTCCTTGGAAAGAGGAACTGGAGTGCCTTGTTCGTGGGGGAGTGCCGAAGGATCTCAGGGGAGAGGTGAGGTTGAAAGTGTTCAGTTTCTTGAAATTAATATTTTTATGTTAGGGAAAACATCACTTACTGTAGTTTTGCCAATGCAGGTATGGCAGGCATTTGTTGGTGTTAAGGCGCGACGGGTGGAGAGATATTACGAGGATTTGCTGGCTCAAGTAACCAATGCCGGTGAAAGCAAAGAGCATGATAATACATCAGGTGTACCCAAGAAATGGAAAAGGCAGATTGAGAAGGTCAATAGATGCATGCGCCTTGGACTTTATCGTTCAATCTTTTCAATTTGTACGTGCTACTTCTTTTGCTTTGTATTGTAAACCAGATTTCTCGGTGGACTTATTTTTTTACATTGACTTTACAGGACATACCACGGACTTTTCCAGGCCATCCTGCTTTGAATGAGAACGGTAGGGATTCCTTGAGACGTTTACTTTTAGCATATGCTCGACATAATCCTTCTGTTGGGTACTGCCAGGTAACTGGAGTCCTTTTATTTTTAATTTTTGCTGTATATGTGATTCTGCCGATGCTTCTTTTCATTGCTACTCCTTAATGTGTATTTAGAACTGTATCTTGTAACTTCTTCATTGGTATTTGGAACAAAGCTAAAATGTCATGAAGAATGTAAAGCATCTAAAGTAGAAATACTTACTGCTGTTTTGGTGGCACATAGTTGTTTTGTGAAAGAGCATTAAGGGTGTTTTCAAACTTTTGGACCTATTAGAACTCATTTTGCTTCAAATTAAACTTTGCTAGGAGTAGCTATTAAGCAGATTATCAAACCTTTTTTTCCTTAAGGTCCAGTGATTATCAACTTTTCTCTGAGATATTTTCATCTTGCTACATTTTGGGTTCTTGGTATAAGTTTTGTATTCTGTTAATCTGTCAAACTGTAACCTTGATTTTGTCTCTCCCCAAATGTATTCACTACCTCTCAAAGCGTGTATCATTTTTCTTCTGCTATCTTTAAATTTCCACCGTCACTCTTTTTTCACTCAATTATTGTGATAATCTTCTGGCTGATGTGATAATATTTTTGATAATTTTATTTACCATGGTTCTGAAACACATGCAGGCAATGAATTTCTTTGCTGGCATATTGCTACTTCTGATGCCAGAGGAGAATGCATTTTGGTAGGTTTTGGAAGCTTCTCCTGTCAAATCCTTTTTCTTCTGCCCCCTCAAACAAGCGCACACACTGATGTTCTCTGAATTTCTGAATGAGGCATTATCTAAAATCAGAGCATATATTAGATATGGCTCTCTCCCTCTCTCTTTGTTGCTTGTGGTAATACAATTTTTTTTTTTTTTTTTGAAACAATTGATTTCAGAAAATAGTAAACAAATAGTCTTCTCCTTTTAGTAATTTCTAGGTATGATTTTTTTTTTATCCTTTATCCACCGTATGATGTTCCAAATTAGCTTACTGGATTTGTTTTTTTTTTACCAAAAGCCATGGTCAGGTCTTCCAATTAGAACACTATCCCTAAGGTGCTCAACACGAGATTCCTAAAACAACATCTGCTCCACCTAACTTGAAGGGAAAAAAGTCCTGTCTCCACTCAATCCTGAACCGTAAACAACCCTTTGCAAATCCCTTCCCCTCTAATGACTCCATTTCCAACCATCATTGTAAACGGTTACTCCTCCCAACTTCCAATCCTAATTTCTGCACTAATTCATGGGCAATGAAGTTATGGGAGCTCCACTATCCATCAAAACAACAACCTCTTCCTCCCAATCAACTCCCTGATTTAGTGTCTTATCAGTGGTTATCCCCACAATAGAGTTCATTGATAATGCAATAGAGTTACCTTCTTTAAGGGTTGCATCACCTGTCTCGATCTTCCTTTTGGTTATCTCATCATCATCCAGGACCAGTAGGATCTGGAGTGACTCACTTTTACAGCGGTGATTAGGCCCAAACTTTTTGTCACAACAGAAATAGACTTCTCTTTCCGTTTTAGACTGAATTTGAACCTCTATTAATCGTTGGAGCCTTCATTTCTGTTTGGCATGATTGTAAACTAAGCGTCTTTCCTCCTCTATCCCAACCTCTATTTTGAGCTCCCGAAAAGGACCCAGCTCATTGCTCTTCTTGAGGCACTTCCCAACTTCTGTTTTGAGCTCCGAGAAGGAACCTAGCTCATTGCCCTTCGCCGACTACTTCACCAATTTGGGCGACTCAGTTGGACTGGAAGACACCTTTTGTATGTTTCAAGTGAGTGGTATGGATTCTTTCAAATCTGGGTTGGGTTTTGTCTAAAACCCAGTTTTTTCTTCTATGCAATGGGTTTGCTCAATTAGATCCACCAACACATTGGGCTTATTCAGTCTCAGTTTAGCCCGTATTTATCTTTAAGCCCATTCATGAATATTCCTATGAGTAATTCACCCCAACTCTTCAAAGGAGCAGTACACAGCTTCAAACTCTTCCCTGAACTCTGTCATTGTCGTGTTTGCATCAAACCACTACAGCCTATACCAATCCCTTGGAATGACGGACAAAATCTGGAGATCAGCGCTATTTTAAAGGCTCCTCATGAGTGGAACATGTCTGTGAGTCCACCCACTGATACCATTCAGTGCTCTCCTTCCATGCATACAGCGGCAAACCTCTACCATCTCCTCCTCAGCATACCAATTGATGTTAAAATATGGGTTTGCCTTAAAAGTCACCCATAAAAGGTCATCTCCATTAAATATCAATAGTTCTAACTCTTAATCTTCATATCATCTTTCCCTAATTCAGTATATTTTGTTTGGGTCGTTGCCACTGTTTTACCATCATTCTGATTCTTCGACGATGAGTCTTGCGTGTTTCGTGATTTCGTGCCTCGTCACGTTCCTCTCTTAATTGCATCAGCTCACGCACTCGTCACATTCCTCTTAATTGCAAAGCATGCATCTCCAGTAAGTATTCTTTCACACTTCCTAAATCTTGTCTCATTGATCCCATTTCTTTCTCTAAACTGTCAACTCTAATTTCCATTCTGGTATTTACCATCAGCCAACTACACTCTAATACCAAATTGATAGAACCCTTGCTAAATCAACCAATCTCAACAGCAAATAGTTTCCCAACACAATTAACAATAACCAATTCATCAACAATCCAATATTGTATTGAAATTAAAGGAAACAGTCATGAAAGGCAATTACAAGAACTGATAGATCCCAGCAATTGAGGGAGCTCCCATAAACTCTTAACAATAATTTCTGCTTAGAAAAAGCTCACTCTCCTAATATACTGTTAACTCCCGAAATTATTCCCCTCAAACCAACAATATTCCCCAACACGCGGACCGCTATAACAAGTGTAACAACCTGTGACAAACCTCACTACATCACACTTCCAGCACCCTTCCAAACCATTTTTACCTTTATGCCCCCTTAGTTGGTAAACCTTGCAATCGAGGTCTATCGGTTTATTTATTCAAATGAATCTACACCTCAATTAATTGGTTATGCAGATGCATGATATTTATCTAACCCACATAAAGCTAGATCTCAAACAGGTTATTTGTTCATGTATGGAGGTACGACTATTTCATGGCATTCTACAAAACAAACTATAGCTGCTACTTCTTCAATCATGCCGAGATATAGCTATCTATGAAGCAATGAGAATGTGTTTGGCTCAAATCAATAACCCAACATATTCAAGAATCATGTGGCATTGATTACAACAAAGAAGTTCATATAACATATATGAAGATAACACTGCATGCATAACTCAGTTAAAGGGAAGTTATATCAAAAGTGATAGGACAAAACATATATCACCTAATTCTTCTTCACTCATGATCTTCAAAAGAATGGCGATATTGAAGTTAAACAGATTAGTCATGTGATAATTTGAAACTTATTCACTAAAGCTTTACCGACTACAACATTTGAAAAGTGGTCTACAATATTGGAATGCGTCGATACAAAAATCTTAAGTGATATCATCATGAGGAGTATAAATACGCACTATACTCTTTTTCATTGACCAAGGTTTTATCCCATTGGGTTTCCTGGTAAGATTTTTAATGAGACGGTTTCTAAATGCGTATAATATACAAGAATAAGTACTATTTTTCCTTCACTAGGTTTATTGGGTTTTTTCCTAGTAAGGTTTTAACCAGTCATTTCTTTGTGTAATGGACATTCAAGGGGAGTGTTATGAATAAATGTGGATACCCTTACAATTCTATAACTTCCTAATCTTTCATCTTCTCTAGCTCTTGAAACTTTCAAGTTCTACAACTTCAAAGCATTTATTAGCTTAATTTTATTTATAATATTTCATAATCTGAGACTATAAATAGATGTATTGTGAAAGTCGGTGAGCACGGGTAGCGGGAGAACGGAACCGAGGGTAAGAACGGAACCGGAACCGGAACCTACCCAGAACCTGCACGTGGGGTAGGTTCCGGTTCCATTTTTTGGAACTGCTACTGTGCGGTTCCGGTTCCGGTTCCGGTTCTTGCATGTGGAGAACCGAACCGGAACCGGAACCTGTAAAAAGGGTACCCTGTTTGGAACCTGTAGGGGGTACCGGTTTGGAACCTGTTTTGAAACCTGTTTGGAACCTGTTTTGGAACCTGTTTGGAACCTGTTTGGAACCTATTGGAACCTGCTTTGGAACCTGTTGGAACCTGTTTTGGAACCTGTTTTTAGAACCTGTTTAGAACCTATTTTGGAACCTGGAATATAATGAAATATTTGTGAAATGTAAATAATGGGGAGTTTCTATTATTTTACATATAAAAAAATTAAAATAGAAAAAGCTAAATTTTAGAATAACCTAATTAAATAAATATACGAATACAATTATACTATACATATAAATTACACATATTAAAAGCTTTAAATATATAATACATTAATATTAAAGTTTTGATCAATTAAGTGAATAATTGGAATTATGATCCATAAAGTGTTTTACATTTTTAATGTTATTTAAAGAATATTTTTTAATAAAATATAATTTGATTGAGTAAAATATATTTAGTTATTTATTTCAATTATCAAGTTAAGTATATCTATAATAAATTAGTAATTAATTAATTATATATGATAAATTGATAAACATAATAAATTAATTACTAGTTAAATATCATACTTAATCAATTATAACACTACATTATAGCTAAATGATTACTAATTAATTATAATTTATAACATTACTTAATTGATTATATATAATTAATTATAACATTACGTTAATGATTACTACTAATAATTGACTTATAAGTTATAACATAATTAATTAATTAATTAATTGACTTATAATTAGAAATTTAATTAATTATAGCATTACGTTTATAGATTTATGATAATTATTAACAATTATAACATTTATTATAAACATTGGTACAAATTTAATTAAATGACTAAAAATTTAATATTATAAATTATTATTAAAATTTATAGTATGATTACTTAATAGTTAATTCACTATAACTTACATTATAGTATGTATAATATTTAATTATAACATTACATAATTAAATAATACTTAATTGATTATGTCATTATATTATAAAATTAGTAATTACTAATTTACTACATAAACATTAACATAATACTTAATTAAATGATAAGAAATTTAATTAATCATAATATTACCTTATAAACATTTATTATAAACATTAATTAGCATTACATTATAGTAAATAATTACTCAATTAAATTATAAATATATATTATATTATTTATGGTCACTTACTTAATTATAGATTATATAGTTAAATGATTACATAATTACATAAATTATAAATTTATAACATTACATTTAAACATGTAATTTACTAATTTACTAATTATTACATTACTTAATTAAACGATTAAAATTTAATTAATTATAACATTACTTATATATTTATAATATGATTATTAATCAATTATAACATTCCATTATAAACATTAGTATATTAATCAAATGATTTGAAATTTAATTAATTATAATATAAATTAAGGTTATAGTATGATTACTTAATTCATTATAAATTACATTATACTATTATAGATGATCAATATATTAATATAACATTACATAATTAAATGATTACTTAATTGATTATGAGTTATGATATTATGTTTTAAACATTAGTAATTACTAATTTACTACTAAACATTAGCACAATACTTATTAAATGATAAGAAATTTAATTAATTATAACATTACCTTAAAACATTTCTTATAGCATTACATTATAGTTAAATAATACTCAATTAAATTATAATTTATTATATACATTATATTATGATCACTTATTTAATTATAGCATTACATAGTTAAATGATTACATAATTACTTAATTAGTTATGAATTTATAACATACATTATAACATTAGTAATTTATTATATTATTGCATTACTAATTAAACGATTAAAAATTTATTAATTATAACATTACCTTAATATTATAATAATTACTTAATCAATTATAACATTCCATTATACACATTAGATATTAATCAAATGATTTGAAATTTAATTAATATAATATTAAATATAGTTTATAGTATGATTACTTAATTCATTATAACATTACATATATACTATTTGTATGATCATATAATTAATATAACATTACATAATTTATTATTACTTAATTGATTATGAGTTATGATATTATGTTTTAAACATTAGTAATTACTAATTTACTACATAAACTTAGCACAATATTTAATTAAATGATAAGAAATTTAATTAATTATAACTTTACCTTATAAACATTAATTAAGCATTACATTATAGTTAAATAATTACTCAATTAAATTATTATATTATTATATTACATTAATATTATGATCACTTACTAATTATAGTATTACATAGTTAAATGATTACATAATTACATAATTAGTTATGAATTTATAACATTACATTATAACATTAGTAATTTACTAATTTACTATATTATTACATTACTTAATTAAACGATTAAAAATTAATTAATTATAAACATTACCTATATATTTATAATATGATACTTGATCAATTATACCAACTCCATTAAACATTAGTATATTAATCAAATGATTTGAATTTATTAATTAAATATTAAATTATAGATTTATAGTATGATTACTTAATTCATTAAACTTAACTTATACTATTATAGTATGATCTATAATTAATATAACATTACATAATTAAATGATTACTTAATTGATTATGAGTTATGATATTATATTTTAAACATTAGTAATTACTAATTTATTCATAAATATTAGCACAATATTAATTAAATGATAAGAAATTTAATTAATTATAACATTACCTTATAAACATTTCATTATACATTAATAAGCATTACATTATAGTTTAATAATTACTCATTAAATTATATTTTATATTACATATATTATGATCACTTACTTAATTATAGCATTACATAGTTAAATGATTACATAAACTTAATTAGTTATGAATTATAAAATTACATTATAAACATTAGTAATTTACTATACAATTACATACTTAATTAAACGATTAAAAATTTAATTATTATAACATTACTTTATATATTTGTAATATGATTACTTAATCAATTATAATGTTTCATATAAACATTAGTATATTAATTAAATGATTTGAAATTTAATTAATTATAATATTAAATTATAGATATAGTATGATTACTTAATTAATTATAACATTACATTATACTATTATAGTATAATCATATAATTAATAACATTACATATTAAATGATTACTTAATTGATTATGAGTTATGATATGTTTTAAACATTAGTAATTTACTAATTTACACATACTTAATCAAATATTATAACATTATATTATAAATTTACGGTAGATTATTAATTAATTAACATTCAATTATAAACAATATTACAATACTTAATTAAAGATTAACAATTCAAGTGTTGCTTAGAGATTACAGGTTATGAGTTACAGGATACAAATGAATGAATAATGAAAATTTGTTGGGGTGTATTTGTAAACTTATAAGGTGTTTTTGTTATTTTTTAAACTAATAGGGGGTAATGATTTTTTACAGGATACCCTGGAAAGGAACGAACCTGCATTTTAGGTTCCGGTTCCTTGAATTGAAGAACCTGCACTGTGCGGTTCCGGTTTCGGTTCCTTTTTTGGAACCTGCACTGTGCGGTTCCGGTTCCGGTTCCCCCGAAATGCAGGGTACCCGGAACCAATCACCCTAGTGAAAGATGATGTACATCAACTTTGGAATAGAAAAGCATTAGTTCTATTTGTCTTCAATTATTTCTCTCTTCTTTTTATTATATAATAATTGTATAGTTATCAGGGTTTTTTTTTTTTTTTTTACATAATGCTAAGAAAATAGATAAATATTAATAATTTAACATTTTCTATTTATTTATTTTAAATGTAAACCAACAATATTGTGGTTTTCTCTTGCTATCAAAAAATTAAGTGTAATATTACACTGACAAATATTTTTTACTATATTCTCTCACAAACATGAATATCAACTCGCAATTAATTAGTTTGTATGAGACCATTAACCAAACTAATTATGAGTTATCACTTATATTTGAGAAAGTGTTTCTCCTCTTCTTTAATTCTTTATTAAAAATTAAAGTCTTTGCGCCACTGTTAATGCTATATCCATAACTAGAATGAGCAAAAAATATTACACATAGGTTACGTGGACTGTCTAAATTAACTGACAATGTCGTTATCATAGGCCTGCTACATTCCAACGCAGCCCATGTAGTCAAATGTCAAATACAAACGGTCAAACCATCTGTCACCTTCCCAGTTCCAAAACCGATTCTATTGTAACGGATAGACAATACTCTACACGTGGCGCCAATAACTATTGTACACTTACCCGTCACCATCTTCACGATCAAACCCCGTATATAACAATCCCACAGAAAGCCCGCTAATAGAAGCAACGCGTGACCGCCTTCAACGACTACTACAAGCTTGAAACCGAGAGCAGAGTCCAGCGACACGACGAAGCCAAGACTGAAACTCGTTCAGTTACCACAGATCCAGGAACACCTTTGATTCCATCTCCCTGAATGTCGGAGAAGCCCTTCAATCTCATCCACAAATTCGAACAAGAATACGGGAGGTGACACATCTACTTTCTTCTTTTCTGTTCTGTTCTATCTACAAATTTTAATCTCCTCGATTTTTCCACGTTTACTTAACCCTAATTTTTCGCTGTATCTTGAATGAATAAACTTTGACAAATTCTAATCCAACATTTGTTTGTTTCTTGTTTTGTTTTGGATAAGTTTGTATGGTGTTAACGTGTCATGTTAATCTTTATGTTAGCTAACAATGTCTTGATGATTAATTTATGTTTTTATTTTCATATATGCTATTATTTATTTTGGGGCAAAGAAATTAGAGTTATTTCTTAATTTTGTTTAAAGAGACAAATTTATAACGGAAAGTAGGTTTAGTGCAATAAGTGAGTGTTAGATCTTACTATGTAGTAAGGGATTTAGAGGAAAATTAAAAGAGCTATGGGCTGCTGTAGAATTGAAGCTGTTTGCGAGCATGTTGTTGTCCTTGTTGAGTAGGCGCTCATTGGAGGTTGATTCCAGGTTACTTAAGTTTCCGTGCGGATTAATGTTTTCACATTGTCCATTTTGTAGTGATTTTGTTTTTTGTTTTTTGTTTTTTTTTATTTGAAGAATTGCTTGATGGTATATGTTGTTTGAAGTTACGATTTTAGAAATGGGAATGGTGTTCTTTGTGTGATTGGGATTGATATAGAAAATTAATGTTGACAGGGACGCCTATGGATTCGCTCTGAGACCTCAGCATGTTCAAAGATATATAGAGTACGCCAATATCTATCAGGTATTTTCCATTGAAGCTTTTGTTTTTAATTATAATTAAGGTAACATTGGTGTTAGTGACCTGATTAGAAATTTAATCCTAACAGACGGGGTGCATGTGTTAAGCTAGAGCGTAAAAATGAGTGCCCTTTTAGAATTACTTTCTATGTGTTTAACTTAGGTCTACAGCTAAAAAATAATTATGGTTAAGTGAGGAATATTAGAAACTTGAAGAGTTAAGAGATGAGATGAGAGTATCATTGTTGTGTTTCAGCATCAGATATCCTTCAGAATATTGGAGCTTAATAGACAGTACGTTGGATTTTTTGTGGACGTATATGTATCAGATTTCATTTGTCCCTATGCCACGACCAAATTATGTTTGAGTTCATCCAAAATTGAATTACGCTCGCACATTTGCTAATTAACTTCTTCTACTACAGACAGGCAATTCGTAAACTTGAGAATGGTAGGGGGATCTCTACCATAAAATGCCTTGAAGGGTGTCATTTTGGTGGAGCAATGGAAAGTGGTGTTGTACCAATATTCAGCCTAAGGTAACCATCGTGACTACTGTTTGGGCTGGTAACTACAAAAACATCTCAAATAAGCCTCCAAGCAGTGATTGACAACCTCTGTTTGCCCATCAGTTTGAGGGTGGTATGCTAAGCTGAACTTTAGACTGGTTCTTGCGGCCTTAAACAACTCCTGCATTGATTGACAAACACCCTATCTGTATCGGATACAATGGCCTTGGGAAAGCCGTGTAACTTCATAATATTGGTCACAAACACAGCAGCTATGTCCTTAGCATTATAAGGGTGACACAGCAGAATAAAATGCCTATACTTAGTAAGTCTGTCAATTACCACCAGGATTGTATCATACCGTTTAGCTTTAGGCAACCCACCAATGAAATCCATGCTAACCTCATCAAAAACTTGAGAAGGAATAGGTAAATGTTGTAATAACCCTATTGGTTTGAGGGCTGAATGTTTATTTAAATGGCAAACCTTACATTTTTGCACAAATTCTTGGACATCATTCTAGTCCCTTCCCAAAAAACAATATCAGATATCCTCTTATAAGTTCTAAAGAAACCTGAGTGACCTCCACTTGGGCTGCTGTGAAATTTCGCCAAAAACTTGGGAATGAATTTAGAATTACGGGGAACCACTAACCTGTCTTTATAAAGGAGGCAACCGTTGTGTATGCGATAGTAAGGATGGCTGGAAAAGTTCAGCAATAAATCTTGCATAATGGCCTTTAATTTCGAATCATGTTGTACCTTCGAAGCTAAATCATCCCACTCAGAAAAGTTAGCCATGGACACAATCGCTAATTTGATTTCTTCTCTCCTTGACAATGTGTCAGCCACTTGATTTGAAGCCCCAGGTTGGTAATGAATTTCAAATGAGTACCCCATGAGTGTCGAAATCCATTTGTGTTGCTCCAGCGTTTTCACTCGCTAGTCCGTCAAGAATTGCAAACTCTGTTGGTTGATTTTGATTAAAAATTTGCGGCCTAGTAAATAATGGCTCCATTTGTGTACCGCGAACACTATAGCCATGAGCTCCAGTTCATATATTGACTTCTGCTTGGATTGAATCGAAAAAGCCTTACTGAGAAAAGCAATGGGGCGGGATTTCTAGACCAAAACAGCACCCATTCAATGACCAGAGGCATCTGTGTGAAATTCAAAGGGCAAGCTGAAATCAAGTACTGCTAAAATTGGTACAGTTGTCATTGCCATTTTAAGAGCCTCAAATGCTTGTTGTGCTTGATTATTCCACTCAAAAAAGTCTTTTTGGAGGAGTTGGGTTGGTGGTTGTGCAATCATCCCATATTCTTTCACAAAACATTGATAATACCTTGTCAACCCTAAAAATCCTCGCAAACTTTTTATGGTTTGCGAGACAGGCCAAGACAGCATGGCTTCAAGCTTCCATGGGTCTGTCTCTACACCTCTAGTTGAAATCACATGACCCAAATACTCCAACCTTTGTTGCCCAAACAAACATTTGTTTCAATTAACCACTGGCTCATTCTCATCCAAAATCCAGAAGGTTTGTTTAATATGGTCGACGTGGGTATCTAAATTAGGGTTATACCAAAATATTGTCAAAAACACTAAGATAAACTTCTTCAAAATCGACCTAAAGATGGTGTTCATGAGTGCTTGGAAAGTGGAAGGGGTGTTGGTTAACCCGAACAGCATCACCAGGAATTTGTAATGTCCTTCATGGGTCTGAATCCTCCTCTCTTACCCTGATCTGATGGTAGCTTGATTTTAGATCCAACTTTGTAAATATTGTCGCCCCTCCTAGTTCATCTAAGAGTTCTTCAATGGAGGGAATAGGAAACTTGTGTGGTATGGTCAGGTTATTTAGAGCCTTATAATCCACACAGAAATGCCAACTATCATGCTTTTTCTTCACCAATAACATCGGGCTGGCAAACAAACTCGTACTAGGTTGGATAATCCCCAAATCTAACATTTCTCGCACCAGCCTCTCTATTTCATTTTTTTTGGAAGTATGGATATTTGTAGAGACGTATATTAGGGGGTTTGGTGTTGTCCAGCAAGGTGATGGAGTGATCTATGGGGCGTTTTGGGGGCAGTTTGATATTCTGTCAAAACAAATGGCTAAAATCCTCCACAACAGCAGGGACGTTTGGTTCAATCATTTCATCATGTTCCCATCCCTTGTCCTCTATAGAATAAGCTTCTACCATATATCTAGTGTCCTTGGCTTGTAATGCCTTCAACATAGTTTTGAATGACACAACTGACTTTACCAATGAAGGATCACCTTGAAACACTACCTTTTTCCCTTTATTAACAAAAGCCATGGTCAGGTTCTTCCAATTAGAACACATATCCCCTAAGGTGCTCAACTACGAGATTCCTAAAACAACATCTGCTCCACCTAACTTGAAGGGAAAAAAGTCCTGCTTCCACTCAATTCCCTGAACCCGTAAACTAACCCTTTGCAAATCCCTTCCCCTCTAATTGTGACTCCATTTCCAACCATCATTGTAAACGGTTTACTCCTCCCAACTTCCAATCCTAATTTCTGCACTAATTCATGGGCAATGAAGTTATGGGAAGCTCCACTATCCATCAAAACAACAACCTCTTCCTCCCCAATCAACTCCCTGAGCTTTAGTGTCTTATCAGTGGTTATCCCCACAATAGAGTTCATTGATAATGCAATAGAGTTACCTTCTTTAAGGGTTGCGTCACCTGTCTCATGCGCATCTTCTTCCTTTTTGGTATCATCATCATCATCATCCAGGACCAGTAGGATCTGGAGTGACTCACTTTTACAGCGGTGATTAGGCCCAAACTTTTTGTCACAACAGAAATAGACTCTCTTTCCGTTTTAGACTGAATTTGAACCTCTATTAATCGTTGGAAGCCTTCATTTCTGTTTGGCATGATTGTAAACTAAGCCGTCTTTCCTCCTCTATCCCAACCTCTATTTTGAGCTCCCGAGAAAGGACCCAGCTCATTGCTCTTCATTGAGGCACTTCCCCAACTTCTGTTTTGAGCTCCGGAGAAGGAACCTAGCTCATTGCTCTTCGCCGACGTACTTCACCAATTTGGGCGACTCAAGTTTGGACTGGAAGACACGCTTTTGTATGTTTCAAGTCGATGGTTATGGATTCTTTCAAATCTGGGTTGGGTTTTGTCTAAAACCCAGTTTTTTTCTTCTATGCAATGGGTTTGCTCAATTAGATCCACCAACACATTGGGCTTATTCAGTCTCAGTTTAGCCCGTATCTTATCTTTAAGCCCATTCATGAATATTCCTATGAGTAATTCATCCCCCAACTCTTTCAAAGGAGCAGTACAAGCTTCAAACTCTTCCCTGAACTCTGTCATTGTCGTTGTTTGCATCAAACCCACTACAGCCTTATACACAATCCCTTGGAATGACGGACAAAATCTGGAGATCAGCGCTATTTTAAAGGCTCCTCATGAGTGGAACAGTGTCTGTGAGTCCACCCACTGATACCAATTCAGTGCTCTACCTTCCATGCATACAACAACAACCTCTACCATCTCCTCCTCAGCATACCGATTGATGTTAAAATATGGGTTTGCCTTAAAAGTCCACCCATAAGGGTCATCTCCATTAAATATCGACAGTTCTAACTTCTTAATCTTCCTATCATCTTTCCCCAATTCAGTACTGTTTTTGTTTGGGTCGTTGCCACTGTTTTCACCATCATTCTGATTCTTCGACGATGATGTCTTGCGTGTTTCGTGATTTCGTGCCTCGTCACGTTCCTTTCTTAATTGCATCAGCTCATGCACTCGTCACCTTCCTCTCTTAATTGCATCAGCTCATGCATCTCCAGTAAGTATTCTTTCACACTTCCTAAATCTTGTCTCATTGATCCCATTTCTTTCTCTAAACTGTCAACTCTACTTTCCATTCTGGTATTTACCATCAGCCAACGGCACTCTAATACCAAATTGATAGAACCCCTTGCTAAATCAACCAATCTCAACAGCAAATAGTTTTCCCAACACAATTTAACAATAACCAATTCATCAACAATCCAATATTGTATTGAAATTAAAGGAAACAGTCATGGAAAGGCAATTACAAGAACTGATAGATCCCAGCAATTCGAGGAGCTGGGGGCCTCCCATAAGACTCTTAACAATAATCTTTGCTTAAGAAAATAGCCCACTCTCCTAATATACTGTTAACTCCCAAAATTATTCCCCTCAAACCAACAATATTCCCCAACACATGGACCGCTATAACAAGTGTAACAACCTGTGACAAACCTAACTACATCACACTTCTAGCACCCTTCCCAATACCATTTTTACCTTTGTGCCCCCTTAGTTGGTAAAACTTGCCAATCAGAGGTCTATCGGTTTATTTTATTCAAATGAATCTATGCCTCAATTAATTGGTTATGCAGATGCATCATATTTATCTAACCCACATAAAGCTGGATCTCAAAACAGGTTATTTGTTCATGTATGGAGGTACGACTATTTCATGGCATTCTACAAAACAAACTATATCTCTATACTTGTCTTCAAATCATCCGAGATAATAGCTATCTATAGCAAGCTGAGAATGTGTTTGGCTCAAATCAATAACCCAACATATTCAGAATCATGTGGCATTGATTACAACAAAGAAGTTCATTAACATATATGAAGATAACACTGCATGCTAACTCAGTTAAAGGGAAGTTTATCAAAGTGTGATAGGACAAAACATATATCACCTAAATTCTTCTTCACTCATGATCTTCAAAAGAATGGCGATATGAAGTTAAACAGATTCAGTCATGTGTAATTTGACAAACTTATTCACTAAAGCTTTACCGACTACAACATTTGAAAAGTGGTCTACATATTGGAATGCGTCGATACAAAAATCTTAAGTGATATCATCATGAGGAGTAAATAATACGCACTATACTCTTTTTCATTGACCAAGGTTTTATCCCATTGGGTTTTCCTGGTAAGATTTTTAATAGACGGTTTCTAAATGCGTATAATATACAAGAATATGTACTATTTTTCCTCACAGGTTTATTGGGTTTTTTCCTAGTAAGGTTTTAACCAGTCATTTTCTTTGTGTAATGGACATTCAAGGGGGAGTGTTATGAATAAATGTGGATACCCTTACAATTCTAACTTCCTAATCTTTCATCTTCTCTAGCTCTTGAAACTTTCAAGTTCTACACTTCAAAGCATTTATTAGCTTTAAATTTTATTTATAATATTTCATAATCTTGAGACTATAAATAGATGTATTGTGAAATCGGTGAGCACGGGTAGCGGGTAGAACCGGAACCGAGGGTAAAACCGGAACCGGAACCGGAACCTACCCAGAACCTGCCTGTGCGGTAGGTTCCGGTTCCATTTTTGGAACGCTACTGTGCGGTTCCGGTTCCGGTTCCGTTTGCATGTGGAGGAACCGGAACCGGAACCGGAACCTGTAAAGGGTACCCTGTTGGAACCTGTAGGGGTACCCGGTTTGAACCTGTTTTGAAACCTGTTTGGAACCTGTTTTGGAACCTGTTTGGAACCGTTTTTAACCTATTAACCTGCTTTGGAACCTGTTTGGAACCTGTTTTGGAACCTGTTTTTAGAACCTGTTTAGAACCTATTTTGGACCTGACTATATGAAATATTTGTGAAATGTAAATAATGGGGAGTTTCTATTATTTTACATATAAAAAAATTTAAAATAGAAAAAGCTAAATTTTTAGAATAACCTAATTAATAATATACAATACAATTAACTTATTACATATAAATACACCATATTAAAGCTTTAATATATTATAATACATTATATTAAAGTTTTGATCAATTAAGTGAATAATTGGAATTATGATCCAATAAAGTGTTTTACATTTTTAATGTTATTAAAGAATTATTTTTTAATAAAATAGTATATTTGATTGAGTAATAATATATTTAGTTATTTATTTCAATTATCAAGTCTAAGTTATCTATAATAAATTAGTAATTAATTAATATATATGATAATGATAAAACTTATAAATTAATTACTAGTTAAATACATACTTAATCAATTATAACACTACATTATAGCTAAATGATTACTAATTAATTATAATTTATAACATTACTTAATTGATTTTAGTATAATTATTATAACATTACGTTAATTGATTACTACTTAATTAATTGACTTATAAGTTATAACATAATTAATTAATTAATAATTGACTTATAATTAGAAATTAATTAATTATAGCATTACGTTATAGATTTATAGTATAATTACTTAACAATTATAACTTTTTATTATAAACATTGGTACAAATTTAATTAATGACTAAAATTTAATTATTTAATATTATATTAAAATTTATAGTATGATTACTAATAGTTAATTCACTATAACATTACATTATAGTATGATTAATATATTATTAAACATTACATAATTAAATAATACTTAATTGATTATGTCATTATATTATAATATTAGTAATTACTAATTTACTCATAAACATTAACATATACTTATTAAATGATAAGAAATTTAATAATCATAATATTACCTTATAAACATTTTATAAACATTAATTAGCATTACATATAGTTAATAATTACTCAATTAAATTATAATATTATTATATACATTATATATTATGTCACTTACTTAATATAGCATTATATAGTTAAATGATTACATAATTACATAATTAGTTATAAATTTATACATTACATTATAAACATTAGTATTTACTAATTTACTATATTATTACATTACTTAATTAAACGATTAAAATTTAATTAATTATAACATTACTTTATTATTATTAATATGATACTTAATCATTAAACATTCCATTATAAACATTAGTATTTAATCAATGATTTAAATTTAATTAATTATAATATAAATTATAGGTTTATAGTATGATTACTTAATTCATTATAACATTACATTATACTATTTAAATGATCATATAATTAATATACATTACTAATTAAATGATTACTTAATTGTTATGAGTTTATGATTATGTTTTAAACATTAGTAATTACTAATTTACTACATAACATTAGCACATACTTAATTAAATGATAGAAATTTAATTAATTATAACATTACCTTATAAACATTTCATTATAGCATTACATTATAGTTAAATATTACTCAATTAAATTATAATATTATTATATTACTTAATATTATGATCACTTATTTAATTATGCATTACATAGTTATGATTACATAATTACTTAATTAGTTGTTATTTATAACTACATTATACATTAGTAATTTATTATATATTGCATTACTTAATTAAACGATTAAAAATTTATTAATTATAACATTACCTTATATATTTATAATATAATTACTTAATCAATTATACATTCCATTATAAACATTATTATATTAATCAAATGATTTGAAATTTAATTAATTATATATTAAATTATAGATTTATAGTTGATTACTTAATTCATTATAACATTACATTATACTATTATAGTATGATCATATATTATAATAACATTACATATTTAATATTACTTAATTGATTATGAGTTATGATATTTTTTTAAACATTAGTAATTACTAATTTACTACATAAACATTAGCACAATATTTATTAAATGATAAGAAATTTAATTAATTATAACTTTACCTATAAACATTAATTAAGCATTACATATAGTTAAATAATTACTCAATTAAATTATTATATTATTATATTAATTATATATTATGATCACTTACTAATTATAGTATTACATGTTAAATGATTACATAATTACATAATTAGTTATGAATTTATAACATTACATTATAACATTAGTAATTTACTAATTTACTAATTATACATTACTTAATTAACGATTAAAAATTAATTAATTAACATTCCTTATAATTTATAATAGATACTTGATCAATTATAACACTCCATATAAACATTAGTATATTAATCAAATGATTTGAAATTTAATTAATTATAATTTTAATGATTTAGTATGATGTACTTAATTCATTATAACATTACATATACTATTATAGTATGATCATATAATTAATATAACATTACATAATTAATGATTACTTAATTGATTAGAGTTTGATATTATATTTTAAACATTAGTAATTACTAATTTACTTCATAAATATTAGCACAATACTTAATTAAATGATAAGAAATTTAATTAATTATAACATTACCTTATAAACATTTCATTATAACATTAATTAAGCATTACATTATAGTTAAATAATTACTCAATTAAATTATAATATTATATATTACATTATATTATGATCACTTACTTAATTAAGCATTACATAGTTAAATGATTACATAATTACTTAATTAGTTTAGAATTTATACTTACATTATAACATTGTAATTTACTATACAATCATTACTTATTAACGATTAAAATTTAATTATTATAACATTACTTTATATATTTGTAATATGATTACTTAATCAATTATAATGTTTCATTTAAACATTAGTATATTAATAAATGATTTAATTTAATTAATTTAATATTAAATTATAGATTTATAGTATGATTACTTAATTAATTATAACATTACATTATACTATTATAGTTAATCATATAATTAATATAACATTACATAATTAAATGATTACTTAATTGATTATGAGTTATGATATTATGTTTTAAACATTAGTAATTTACTAATTTAACACATACTTAATCAAATTATTATAACATTATATTATAAATTTACGGTATGATTATTTATTAATTATAACATTCAATTATAACAATATTCAATACTTAATTATGATTAACAATTCAAGTGTTGCTTAGATTACGTTATGAGTACATTGGATACAATGAATGAATAATGAAATTTGTTAGGGGTTATTTGTAAACTTAAGGTGTTTTTGTATTTTTTAATAATAGGGGGGTAATTGATTTTTTACAGGATACCCTGGAAAGGAACCGAACCTGCATTTTAGGTTCCGGTTCCTTGAATTGAAGAACCTGCACTGTGCGGTTCCGGTTTCGGTTCCTTTTTTGGGAACCTGCACTGTGCGTTCCGGTTCCGGTTCCCCCGAAAAATGCAGGGTACCGGAACCAATCACCCTAGTAAGATGTGTACACTCAACTTGGAATAGAAAAGCATTAGTTCTATTTGTCTTCAATTATTTTCTCTCTCTTTTAGTTTATTTTATATAATAATTGTAAGTATCAGGGTTTTTTTTTTTTTTTACATAATGCTAAAAAAAGATAAAGATAAATATTAATAATTTAACATTTTCTATTTATTTATTTAAATGTAAACCAACAATATTGTGGTTTATTCCCTCTTGCTATCAAAAATTAGTGTAATATTACACTGACAAATATTTTTTAATAATTCTCTCACAAACTGATATATCAACTCGCAATTAATTAGTTTGTATGAGACCCATTAACCAAACTAATTATGAGTTATCACTTTATATTTGAGCAAGGTTTTCTCCGTCTCTCTTTATTCTTTATTAAAATTAAAGTCTTTGCGCCACTGTTAATGCTATATCCATAACTAGAATGAGCAAAAAATATACACATAGGTTACGTGACTGTCTAAATTAACTGACAATGTCGTTATCATAGGCCTGCATACATTCCAACGCAGCCCATGTAGTCAAATTGTCAAATACAAACGGTCAAACCATCTGTCACCTTCCAGTTCCAAAACCGATTCTATGTAACGGATGAACAATACTCCTACACGTGGCGCCAATAACTATTGTACACTTACCCGTCACCACTCCACGATCAAACCCCGTATTTAACAACTCCCCACGAAAGCCCGCTAATTAGAAGCAACGCGTGACCGCCTTCTAACGACTACTACAAGCTTTGAAACCGAGAGCAGAGTCCAGCGACACGACGAAGCCAAGACTGAAACTCCGTTCAGTTACCACAGATCCGAAACAACCTTTGATTCCATCTCCTAGAATGTCGGAGAAGCTTTCAATCTCATCCACAATTCGACAACAGAATACGGGAGGTGACAATCTACATTTCTTCTTTTCTGTTCTGTTCTATCTACAAATTTTAATCTCCTCGATTTTTCCACGTTTACTTTAACCCTAATTTTTCGCTGTATCTTTGAATGAATAAACTTTGACAAATTCTAAATCCAACATTTGTTTGTTTTTCTTGTTTTGTTTTGGATAGTTTGTATGTTGTAACGTGTCATGTTAATCTTATGTTAGCTAACAAGTCTTGATGATAATTATTAGTTTTTTATTTTCATAATATGCTATTTTTATTTTTGGGCAAAGAAATTAGAGTTATTTCTAATTTTGTTTAAAGAGACAAATTTTATAACGGAAAGTAGGTTTAGTGCAATAGTGGTAGTTAGATCTTACTATGTAGTAAGGGATTTAGAGGAAAATTAAAGAGCTTGGCTGCTGTAGAATTGAAGCTGTTTGCGAAGCATGTTGTTGTCCTTTTTGAGTAGGCGCTCATTGGAGGTTGATTCCAGGTTACTTAAGTTTCCGTGCGGATTAATGTTTTCACATTGTCCATTTTGTAGTGATTTTGTTTTTTGTTTTTTGTTTTTTTTTTTTTATTTGAAGAATTGCTTGATGGTATTGTTGTTTGAAGTTAACGATTTAGAAATGGGATGGTGTTCTTTGTGTATTGGGATTGATATAGAAATTAATGTTGACAGGGACGCCTATGGATTCGCTCTGAGACCTCAGCATGTTCAAAGATATATAGAGCGCCAATATCTATCAGGTATTTTCCATTGAAGCTTTTGTTTTTATTTATTAGGTAACATTGGTGTTAGTGACCTTGATTAGAAATTTAATCCTAACAGACGGGGTGCATGTGTTAAGCTAGAGCGTAAAAATGAGTGCCCTTTAGAATTACTTTCTATGTGTTTAACTTAGGTCTACAGCTAATAAAATAATATATGGTTAAGTGAGGAATATTAGAAACTTGAAGAGTTAAGAGATGATGAGATGTATCATTGTTGTGTTTCAGCATCAGATATCCTTCAGAATATTGGAGCTTTAAATAGACAGTACTGTTGGGATTTTTTGTGAAGTTATTTCATCAAAACTAAATAACAGAGCAACAGAAGTACAACAGTGTTTTCTGTCCAGCTTTTGATACATGTATGGTATCAGAGAGAAGAGGAAAGATCGCAAAAATGGAAGAATTTCATTGAGCACCAAAAGCTTCTCAACAAAACTCTCCTGAGGAGAAATATAGGAGTCGCTGCATGCTGAAGCCGCTAAGTTGAATGAGGAGACAGTTTCCTGAAGAGTGAAGGGAGCAAAGCTGAAACTACTGAGCTGAACGAGACAACTGTGCCAGAGATAGACAACAAGGGAACAAGGCTGAAGCTACTAAGTTGATAGAGGACACATATCAAGGAGTGGAAGTGAAGCGGACAAGGTGAAGACAGGAAGTTGAAGAGGAGATTTTTCCAGAGAGAAGTAGGAGAGAGAACCAGTGTGAAAATACTGAGACTGTTTCAAGAGGGGCATAGAAGTAGACAATGCTCGGGCTGTCGAGTTGAAAGAAGAGACTGTGTCAAGAGGAGTGTAAGTAGATAATAAGGCTGGAGCTATTGACTTGAAAGTAGAGACTGTTTCAGAGAGGGGTGTGGAAGTAGACAAGGTGAAGCTACTCAGTGAAAGAAGAGACTGTTTCAAAGAGTAAGGAAGGGGATGATTCAGTGGGAACTCTGATTCGATGGTTCAACTAAACTTGACCCCAAAAGGAGCAACTTTCAAAAAACAAAGCCCCGTGAGGTCCAACATGGGCTCGGATTAGACCATCCCTATATTCCATTGAGAGTATGATAGTTTTCGTGTGAAGAGGAGAAAGGCATGAGAGGTGAGCAGATAACCAAAAGTGAAGCCATCTTCCATCAATAGATGAAGCAGGATCTTTGGAAGAGGAATCTGAAGAGGGCATAGGAAAAATTATGTGTTACTGAGACGCCGAATGAGACTTAAGTGCCTGCTATGAAAAAAGTCTCCACAAAATGATGTCTCACCAGAGCCATACTTTCCTGGAAAGAGGAACTGGAGTGCCTTGTTCGTGGGGGAGTGCCGAAGGATCTCAGGGGAGAGGTGAGGTTGAAAGTGTTCAGTTTCTTGAAATTAATATTTTTATGTTAGGGAAAACATCACTTACTGAGTTTTGCCAATCAGTATGGCAGGCATTTGTTGGTGTTAAGGCGCGACGGTGGAGAGATATTACGAGGATCTGCTGGCTCAGTAACCAATGCCGTGAAAGCAAAGAGCATGATAATACATCAGGTGTACCCAAGAAATGGAAAGGCAGATTGAGAAGGTCATAGACTCATGCGCCTTGGACTTTATCGTTCAATCTTTTCAATTTGTACGTGCTACTTCTTTTGCTTTGTATTGTAAACCAGATTTCTCGGTGGACTTATATTTTACATTGACTTTACAGGACATACCACGGACTTTTCCAGGCCATCCTGCTTTGAATGAGAACGGTAGGGATTCCTTGACGTTTACTTTTAGCATATGCTCGACATAATCCTTCTGTTGGGTACTGCCAGGTAAATGGAGTCCTTTTATTTTTAATTTTTGCTGTATATGTGATTCTGCCGATGCTTCTTTTCATTGCTACTTCTAATGGTATTTAGAACTGTATCTTGTAACTTCTCATGGTATTTGGAACAAAGCTAAATGTCATGAAGAATGTAAACATCTAAGTAGAAATACTTACTGCTGTTTTGGTGGCACATGGTTGGTTTTGAAAGAGCATTAAGGTGTTTTCAAAGTTTTGGACCTATTAGAACTCATTTTGCTCAAATTAAACTTTGCTAGGAGTAGCTATTGAGCAGATTATCAAACCTTTTTTTCTTAAGGTCCAGTGATTATCAACTTTTCTCTGAGATATTTTCATCTTGCTACATTTTGGGTTCTTGGTATAAGTTTTGTATTCTGTTAATCTGTCAAACTGTAACCTTGATTTTGTCTCTCCCCAAATGTATCACTACCTCTCAAAGCATGTACATTTCTTCTGCTATCTTTAATTTCCACCGTCACTCTTTTTTCACTCAATTATGTGATAATCTTCTGGCTGATGTGATAATATTTTTGATAATTTTATTTACCATGTTCTGAAACACATGCAGCAATGAATTTCTTTGCTGGCATATTGCTACTTCTGATGCCAGAGGAGAATGCATTTTGGTAGGTTTTGGAAGCTTCTCCTGTCAAATCCTTTTTCTTCTGCCCCCTCAAACAAGCGCACACACGATGTTCTCTGAATTTCTGAATGAGCATTATCTAAAATCAGAGCATATATTAGATATGGCTCTCTCCCTCTCTCTTTGTTGCTTGTGGTAATACAATTTTTTTTTTTTTTTTTTTTTTTTTTTTTTTTTGGAAACAATTGATTTCAGAAAATAGTAAACAAATAGTCTTCTCCTTTTAGTAATTTCTAGGTATGATTTTTTTTTTATCCTTTATCCACCGTATGATGTTCCAAATTAGCTTACTGGATTTGTTTTTTTTTTTATGAAAATTTTCAGGACCTTTGTCGGCATTATTGACGATTATTTTGATGGGTACTATACAGAAGAAATGATTGAATCTCAGGTGTTATTCCATTATTCTGAATTCCTTTAGCAAAATTTTCAAGGTTTAGCATTATGTTCCATGTTCATTTGGATGCTAATAGGTCTTGTACTTAATGAGAACGTTGAACAGTAATCTAATCTCTGGTGAAACATTTTTGTGTGCTACTAGGTGGACCAACTTGTTTTTGAGGAGCTGATCCGCGAAAGATTGCCTAGATTGGGTTTGTTTGCTTTAGATTGCATTTGCTCTATTAATTTTCATCTTTTTATGATTGTTTCCGATACATGAAGCAGTCCGGGTAACTTTTTCTATTCCATTTATTCTTATGGTGCAGTTAATCATCTGGATTACTTGGGAGTGCAGGTGACATGGATCTCTGGACCTTGGTTCCTTTCCATTTTTGTGAATATGCTTCCTTGGGAAAGTGGTGAGATCTATGTGATGTACCAAAAATTTCAACTAATATGAAATTAAAATTGAAAACTGAGTTTTCTGTATTTTGGTCATTTAGTTGTATTCTATCCTAGTGTTATAGGACTGGATTAAAATTACTTTCTGAATGGATTCCTTTATCTTCAGTTCTTCGAGTTTGGGATGTTCTTCTTTATGAAGGAAATCGTGTTATGCTATTCCGGACAGCCCTTGCATTGATGGAGTTATTTGGTAATGAGATATTATAATTTTGTCTGATGTTGGTGTACTGTTAAATGTGTGTGATTACTTGCTTTTAATTACTCTTTTATGGTATTCTCGGCCATATAATTTTGTCATGTGAATTTCCTGTAGGTCCTGCATTAGTTACAACTAAAGATGCCGGGGATGCCATTACTTTGTTGCAATCCCTAGCTGGATCAACATTTGATAGCAGCCAGCTTGTTTTTACTGCTTGCATGGGCTATTTGACAGTGACTGAAGCCAAATTGCAAGAGTTGAGAGAAAAGCATAGACCTGCTGTATTAGTGGTAGTAGAGGAAAGATCAAAAGGGGGTCAGGTTTGGAAGGATTCAAAGGGGCTTGCATTGAAGCTGTATAGTTTTAAGCATGACCGTGAATCAGTTGTCGAAGAAAATAAGACCATTGAAGAGTTAGGTGGTGTACTTGCAGGTAGAGATATTTCTCATTCGGAGCCTCCTTCATCAAATGTAGATGATTTGCATGGTGACACAACGATCTACTCTGAAGTAGATTCACTACCAGATCTTCAAGAACAGGTGGCTCTCTTCTTTTCTCTTCCCCCACCCACATATGCACATTAGTACCATCTTTCTGAAGCTTGTTCTTTCACCTTGTTAATTTTGACTTAGTTCTGGTTGTAACTGACTGCTCTTCTTGGCGATGTGCTCAGACATGTTAACCACTTCATTTCTGAGAATCACAATGCTTCAGCATAATACTATGGCATGGAAAGAAATTGTGCTAGAGGCTACAAAATCATTACTGACTGATATTAATTCTCCTCAAGATGTTGCAAAATATGAAAATTTTCAGTTGGAGCATGTCAACTAGAAGCTGTGATGTGTCTTTTGATATAGTTTTCCAATGTTTTTGTAGTTTTATTATCACAATATCAAAAATCACATTGCATTTTGGAGGAAAATTATTGTCTTGTATACCATAGTTCAGTAAGACTGACTAAAAGTTACTAGTTACAAAAGTTAGTCAATGTCATCTAGTAATTAATTATTAATCTATAATTAGTCAAAAACATGACTGATTCTACAACTCATTTTAAATTTTAACATTAATGGTTTTTGTGCAGGTGGTTTGGTTGAAAGTGGAGTTGTGCAGGGTGCTGGAGGAGAAAAGATCTGCTGTACTAAGGTTAGTACAATCTATAGTCTATTTTTTTAGACAAAAATCCTTTACATTCCTAGCATGTTCATTGAGTTCTAAACTGGGGGCTATTTCAAACTCTACAACCTTCCTAGTCAAGAAACTCGTGGGATATAATGTCCCAAGTAGGTGGCCCAAGCGGATTTGAATCTTTGATCTCTTAGTTGAAACCAAGAGTTTTTACCACAAAATAGGTTCTATAGTGTGCTTTCTGCGTCCTTTTTTTCCCTTTTATTGTGGATCTATAGCAGATTACTCTTTTGACAAGAAAAACAAGCTCTCACCTTTCAGTTGCTTTAGGGGGCTTAACCATTGCTGTTGGTTGCCTGCCATGTGCTATCTAATTACTTCATTCAATCTGCAAATACTATTATTCATATTTATGTATTTAGAGTACTTAATTGTCCAGTACAAAGCTACTTAGTGGGTTCAAATTCCTTGGACCATTGGTCTCTCTCTATTTCTCTGTATCCTCTTCCTCTTTCTTTCTCTCCTAGGAAGTAATGATTTATTTAGAAGCCTAGAGAAGGATGCTATTACTCTTGTTTACTCAATGTTTGTTTTAGGCCTTTCTAAATATGAAATTTCATGTAGTCATCATTCTGTATCCAGTTCTCCATCTATTTGAAGAGTTACTTCAGTGAGAACTATTTGTTCTTAGATCAGGAAATTTATTTGATCCTGTAGGTGGCGTTGATTTTGAAACAAACAATGGCTCCTCAAATTACAAATACAGTGGTCATTATCATGAATTATTTTGATGCTATTAATATGCCTGTCAATATGTGTGGTATTTGTTATTTTTCAGAGCTGAAGAGCTGGAGACAGCACTTATTGAGATGGTCAAACAAGACAATCAACGTGAATTGTGTGCAAGGGTATGTCCAAGGTTGATGCGCGCGAATGTTGTTTCTCTATTATGTCTGCCCATTGTGATAATGAAAATGTTTCATAATACTATTTAGGACAAACATGCAACACGCTTCTCTCTCTCTCTTTCATTTTATATATTGAATTGGAAATGGTTGTCTTGCTTTTAAAATTTATTGGATTCATTGTTACACTACGTATGTTGATGTAGTGGACTAGATGAATACCCTCAATTGAAACAATTTTTTTAATCAGTGAAAGCGTTATTTAAGATAATGTGCAATTTTTCTTTTTCCGTTTCTCCTTTATGCATATGCCTGTTCGATATTTTTATCAATTCCTTAAAAGAATTGCATGCCTCATAATTTCCAACGATTGATAATTTCATCTTGAACTTTTGAAGCACAAATGCTCTAGAAACTATGTGTCAATTGATTTACATTTATAAAAATGCACTCAAATCATATGTTTTAATCTCCAATCAATTAGTTGAGATGCTAGTGATAAAGATGATAATTAAAGGCTTTATGCCAGTGAACTCATTAAACAACACCCCTACACAGATTCTTTTCGTTTTCTCCTTTGGCTAAGAGCTGCCTAAATCACTAAGAAAAATAATTCTAGTCTTCCTTTGTGAGCTCCAAGTCACTCGACTTGCTCGGTTGATTTAAAAACTCATTTACAATGCTGCAGATTGAGCTGTTGGAGCAAGAGGTGGCTGGGCTACAGCAATCTCTAGATGACAAGAGAGAACAAGAATCTGCAATGCTTCAGGTTTGGACTTATTTTCTGCTATCTCCGATATTACTTTCTGAAAATGATCATTCTTATTCATGTTATGGGCCCTGTAGTTATCTGTAGATTGCTCTTATGTGCTGTAGGTCCTTCTGCGGGTAGAGCAAGAGCAAAGAATAACTGAAGATGCTCGCAGAAATGCAGAGCAAGATGCAGCCGCTCAGAGATATGCAGTTAACGTGCTTCAGGTACTTTTAGCCTTTTTCATATCCTGGTTTTTCTCACAAAGTAACATAAATCCTATCAAGTTATTAGATTTATAGAGAGGCATTTTGATTGATCACTTTATCTTGTTAAGCTCATTTCATACTGCACAACGTCTTGCTACTTATAATGTGTAAGTTTATCTGATGTCTCATGAAGTAGTATGAAGTGTCGGGACTTGAGAAACATCAGTGGAAAATTTCCAAAGTACATTGAAGAGATTCCATGAAGCTCAAATTTGATACTATTATTATTTTATTGCTCTCTGTTTAGAGATGAGAAATGTTTGTCAATCTGCAGGCTTAACTACTCTCATGTATGCTTTGATATTGATGAAAACCATATAGTTCTCTTTAATTTGATTTAAATCCACATAGCTTGGATTCCTTGGCTGGATTTTTGAATTGCAGTATTTTATTTCCATTATTTTCTCCTCTCAACCAAAGATATATGCAGGAAAAATATGAGAAGGCTATGGCTTCGGTTGCTCAGATGGAGAAGAGGGTGGTTATGGCAGAATCAATGCTAGAGGCTACCTTGCAATATGAATCTGGCCAAGCTAAAGCAGTATCTTCTCCAGGGTATATGAGAAACTTTTTTCACATCATATATGTTTTATCTCTTCAATTCCATGGTTTAGATAATTGGCCTGACCAACTAATTCTGCTCAAAAAGCTTATGGAGTGACATATATAAACTATTATAACTGTTTTTTTTTTTCTTTTTTAAATTAGTTTAAAACCTATCCGGTTAATAGTCAATAAGAGGTGGAAATTGAATATGTTGATAATCATTAAGGGTGTCTTTAAAAAAATTTGGACAACCAAGTCTACCAGCAGTGGCCTTGATTACCAACAATAGAATTAAAGTAGATGGTCAGTGTTTCACATCTGTTTAAAATGCCGAATCCTCCATTCTGTACAGTAATTTCCTTGAACCACCTAAAATGTAAGAATGTTGTCACCTTTTTAGCATAGTGGAAACAGATCCCACAACATTTGAGAATGACTCTACCATCATGCTGCTCAAGAGAACCTTCAAATTAGGTTCTCAAACATGGATGAAATTCAATTGTTTTACTTCTCTCTCTCTCTCTGTCTTTTCGGTTTGGTCACTTTCAAGGAAGGACGGTTGTCTACTTTCTTTCTTCTAGAAGGGAATCAGAGCACTGTGACCCTGCATCATGATAAGTCTGTAAAGCTCCACAAACATTTTCTTAGCACCACGTATCCTCTCATTTCATTCACCCTTAACCTTGAAGAAGTGTAACATTGTAATTTTTCATCTCATTCATTCCTCTCTCCTAATCACAAGCCAACATTATGCATGGGGGGGGTGTATCATGTACGTGCTGTGTTGTATAAATGATGTCAACATTGATGTTTATGTACCACTGGCCTAATGCTCATGGATAAAAGTGGGGCCTTATTATTGTACTGTGCTTTTTAGGCCTTTGAAAAACCATGGAGCCCCAGTTGACAGCCCCAAAAGAAAGATAGGTCTATTTGGACTTGGTTGGCCCGACAGAAACAAGGTACACCTGCTTACTTGTACCTGCTTAATATTGGTCAATTCATATGTTGAAAAAGGAGTGTAATTGGGTTTAAAATAAAGATGTTCCGGGATCTGCTTGAAATGAATCACCACATTATACAGTTTGATTGCTGTTTTTATTTTTCTCGTCAATTAGTTCTGAAAGGCAATATACAAGTTATTAATCCGAGTTTCCATGATGCTTGCACCTATACTTCTGTGCTTTCTGTTATCTTTGTCAGTTTCTAAAATTGCATGTGACAGGGAAGGACAAATAATGGGGAGGAGTCCAGCAACAACAATCCACCTACAAGAGATTAAACTGAACCACTCTGCAAAAAGAAGCTAATTCCCAGACCTTAATGAGAATTCAGATGATTAATAGCTTCACTGCCATTACATTCTTGTAAGTTATGGCCTGCAATCTAAGACCTCACTGCCCTGATATTGTTGTGGTTAATTACTTCCCTAAGCTCCCTTGTAGCAATTACACTAGTGGGTAAGGACGTCGAGCCATATTGCTCCTGTATTTACGTCAGTTATATTTTTCCTCTCTAGACAGAGCTGTAAATTATCATTGTTTCAAACAATCAAAGAGGGTTTTTAAAAAAAAACCAGTGATCTCCATTTTCAACAAATTGAGTTCACAGTTCTGTATAAAATGATTTTTTACAGAGCACGTAGCCATGATAGGAAATGTTTTTCGTTAATTCTAATTCTACTGCAATATTCACATGGGTTTCAATTTTTTATGCAAGATTATGTCAATTGATCGATTTTAACTTGAAATAAACTAGAGAATCGTCTAGGACTAGAATTTTAATAAGGCTGAAAACACTCGAGACTGATCAAAATGGGGATTCAAGAAATCAATGAAAACCTCCTTATCTGAAAAAAAAAGAAAAATCCAAGTTGGGTTTACATGTATATTCTGAAAAAGGAGGTGCAAATATTCTCCAATAACAAAAATATAACAGTAAAATTAATAAAAAACACACCTCTTATTTGGCTTTATACAAAATTTGATAAAATCTTCTTAATGCAGCCATAAAGCGTTGACACCAAAATCCTTAGCCTTGTGACTCTTTACGTTCAAGAACACAAAAATTCTTGAAGCATCAATCAGTCTTCCCAAAGCAATTTCCATGGCAGGCATGAAAGTAGCCTAATCAATATTAGAAATGCACGCAACTTTTCACCAATTACACGACCAATCTTAACTTAATCTTCTGGTTCGATCTCTTTCAGATCCGCTACCACCACTGTGCTTTTTATCTCTGTCTCTCTTTGTTCTGGGAGGGGTAACAGGGGCCAGGCGGGGGCTTCTGACCATCTGTGTGTCAGGGTCATATTTTTGAGAAGCAAGGTAAGTCAAAGCAGTGACAACATCAGCAATAACCGGTCGCATATCGGGCTGCTCATGGACACACATTGCCGCAACAGCAAGAGCTTGGTATAAGCCCCTTGAAGGAAATTGACCTTGGAGCTCTGGATCAGCAATATGTGAGAATTTTGTTCGATCTTTGAACAAGGGTCTTGCCTGCCATGAAGTGAAGATTAAAGTTAAATTTGCATAACTTATACAAAGCTAATACTCCTCATCAAAATTTCTTTTGTTATTGCTCGCCATCTATCAGATACTAGTCATGGTTTAGAATAAGGAATTTTACCGTTTATATCTAATATAATTCATTTTCGGAGAAACAGCCAACACTAAATATGAAACAAAGTTTCATCTTATGAATCAATATCCTGTTTCTGCTTCTTACCCATGCAACCAGATTCTGTTCTGCTGCAGCTTTTGAAGCGTCAATTGCTTTCCTGCCAGTAATGATTTCCAGAAGAACAACTCCAAAGCTATACACATCTGATTTTAAAGTCAGTTGACCAGTCATTGCATACTCTGGAGCGCAGTATCCGTAGGTGCCCATAACCCTGGTAGAGACATGGGTGTTATCTCCAACAGGCCCGAGTTTAGCCAAGCCAAAATCAGAGAGCTTTGGATGATATCCTTCGCCAAGCAAAATATTTGAGCATTTTAAATCTCGATATATAACAGGGGGATTAGCTGTGTCATGTAAATACTCTAACCCCCTCGCTGCTCCAGCAGCTATTTTCATTCTTGTATTCCAATCAAGTGGTTTCTTACCAGGTGAAATATCTGCAGAATAGCACAAGAGAACTGAGGTCAAAGCAAGAGAAAGACAAAAAAGTTAAAATAGTGATTATGTGTGGATATCTTAATATTTTGTACCTTGTAAGTGGTCTTCCAAAGATCCTAAAGGCATATATTCATAAACCAAAAGCCTTTGATCTCCATCAGCACAATAACCAATTAGATTAACCAAGTTAGGGTGGTGAAGTAAACTTAACATCAATACTTCAACAAGGAATTCTCTGTTACCCTGCAACCCATTACGATTAAGTTGCTTGATAGCTACAACCTACACCACACACAATAAGAAGTTTCAGAGTGTCAACTTACAGCATATCCACAATCCAGAAAATTACAATGGTGCAGAAACCACAGATTTTAGCAGAAGAAATAAACACATGTGATAATTTTTTAAGCAGTTCACAATTATCTACACTTTTCTAGTAACAGATCCAAAATTTCAAAGTTGACAAACCTGACTAGTACTTTCTAAATGCCCTTTATACACTCTACCAAAACCTCCCTCACCCAAGAGACATTCTGCTCTAAAGTTTTTAGTTGCAGTTGCCAACTCGCGGAATGTAAGTGTCTGGGCTGCAATGTGGTCGGACCCTCCATTTTGAGATGCCTCCTTAACACTCCAGGAGGAATCTGTCTTCAATTTCTCTGAGAACAAATATAAAAGGAATAAATATTATGCCAAGAGCTGAAGCCAAGAAAGATTTAATTCCCACTACAAATGCAACAAAACAGAATCATCGGCAGCTAAATAAAAAACAAAAAAAGCCAAAGACAAGCACCAAAAAGAAAACAAAATTTATATGCATCAATTCCCCATTTGTTAGCTAGAATACTCATTAATGTCTACCTGAAACCCTATGATGCAGTTTCAGAATTCAACCCATTTACAATATATATAAGTAGTGACTAACTAAGATATACTTGATTTATCACTTTAGAATTCGAATCAAGAGATTAGATTCATCAATACTATTAGGGCATAGAAAAGAAAAGATAAGAATCCAGCAACTAAATGACTTCACCTCTAATCTTTAATAACATTAATATGATTGCATAGAAGTTTATTAGCTAGAAATTATAAAACCTAAGAACACTATCAATAGTCCCTACAAACACAGACTAACACAAGTGAATAATTAATAATAAATCAATTAAAAAAATTGCCAAATTATAATCTTTTCCATGCATAACATAATACATCTGAATTACTAGTTTCTGATCAATATAAAACAAACCCATATAAAGTTATACAACAAATAACCCAAAAAAGAGAAAAAAAGACTCAAATAAAATCTTAAACAAAAACAACCCAATGAATCAAATAAAGCATAAAGACAAAAGGGTCACACTGCTTTGAACAAGAACTAAACTTTGAACTCTTTTCGAACTAAATTTATACATACCAGTAACAGAACTGATCCGATCAACAGGCTTCTGGTTCATCTTCATTTTGTTCTTGGCCTTGGCTTTGGCTTTCTTGTTTGAATTACCGGAACAAGGCAGCCATCCCATGTTTATTTTACTGGTTTTATCTTGTTTATTTTTTGGAGATATCTAAAGGGTGTTGAGTCTCTAACTATGCAGACAAAGACGAAGAAGAAGAAGAAGAAGGAATGAATGAATAATTGAAAGACAAAAGAAATTGTAGACACAAGAGATAGAGAGAGCTTGAAATGGAAAGAGCCACCCAACTCGCTCTCCCCTATATACGTTTTATATAACGTTTACTTTTGTTTCACTTTCAAAAATTCGTGATTGGCACAAACGTCGCCCTTTTGGACCATCTTTTGCAACCAAACGGCGCCGTTTGATTCGTTTAGAAATTTTTTTTATCATATACCATCTTTTTAAAATATTCTCTTGAAAAAAAGCTTTTCTAAATTAAATAAAATGATTGAGAAATGGTCAAGTCTCATAAGTCTTTTTAGTAGAAACTAGAAAGCCTTAAATATTTTCTTAAAATTATGAAAAAAATCCTAAAAATATTAAAAAAATAATACTTTTTTGGAAAAACAGTTGATTTGTGGGATAAACTTTAAAAAATAAAAACTTATGTGAAATCATTAATTAGGCAAACCATCAAATCCGGTTGGACTTTTCTCAAAAGGTCCTCTCCATCCAGTGGAAAAAAATAAAAGGAGGACCCCATCTCCCAAAAGTTGACTGCTTCAACTGTTCTTTTCCCCCCTTCTCACTTAATTTATATTTTCCCCTTCACAAATCATACCTGCCCCGCCATTTTCTTCCGTTTGTCCTTTTCTTCTTCTTGCAACCCCTCCAACTATTTCATATAATGTTACTGAAACTGGCAACAGTGCCACTAATTTTTTTTTTAATCAAGGTGATTTTAAGGTTTAAACCTAAAAATTCAAAAAAAAAAGAGCAAACCTTTTTTACTGGTCTGGCCAACCCTTTAGGGTTTACTACCACCATTTTCCCCTATGCTCTAGATTCTATGTTTCAAATTGGTTTATTTCATTTTTTTTTTTCTCTTTAATGTCGGTAATAATTAGGGAGAGTTTGCTACTAGTTAAAGTGACAAGACCAAGACATAGTAGACTGAAATCAAAGGGTGATTGCATAGTTCTCTCTTCACTCCAGTTAGAGGCAATTTTTGTAATATGTTGTATAACTCTTTTAAGTTGATAGTCATAAAATAATGAAGGAAGCAACAGGGTTTCAAATTTTTTGTATTGATATTACTGAGAATCAGGTAATTATTAAGTATAAATTATTGAGTCAATGAAGTTATCTGAAAGACTTGGTCAAGATATTTCCCAGACACAATCCAGAATAAGGTCGAGTTCAAGGGTCCACAATTGGGATAAACATTTGGCTTATAACCAATACATTTGAAAGTAAATTCTTAGGTTAATTTCTTTGTCATGATATCTTCCAAATGGGGACCTTTAACAGCCGTTCATTATAATTTTCCCTTTTTTTATTTCCAGCATTCAAAGTTTTCAGACCAAAACATACTTCAATATTCTTGTCGGATTACATGAAAGCGGCATAAAAGTTGTCATTACTATAATATAATCGGTCATTTTTTTAATTATTCCAGGCATCAAGTCTTTCAACAGGACTTTCTGTAAACAATATTTTTTTGGTTGTCTAAGTACAGGCAGTGTAGCATTAGCCACATTACATCATAATATTTCACATATTAATGGAGGGTTTGGTGGCATAATTATCCAGGACTCAATATTTGAAGTGAAATCTGAAGATACTGTGCAGCATGAAATCTAGCTTTTTCTTGCAGGGTAAAACATCAAATAAGAAACCCCTACTGCACATGAAATTAGATTGTTTTAACTTGTGCCAGGATGATTGATTATGGTAAACAAAACAAAAGGGTATTATTGGAGTTTGGCGTAGGCTCAGAAGTTGAAAGCTTCTCGGCATCTTTATCGGGCCTGCAGATGTTACCAATGTGAATGAATTCCTCAACATGATGGTGGCTATTCTTCGATGTTTTGCATCCCTNAAATCTAGCTTTTTCTTGCAGGGTAAAACATCAAATAAGAAACCCCTACTGCACATGAAATTAGATTGTTTTAACTTGTGCCAGGATGATTGATTATGGTAAACAATACAAAAGGGTATTATTGGAGTTTGGCGTAGGCTCAGAAGTTGAAAGCTTCTCGGCATCTTTATCCGGCCTGCAGAGGTTACCAATGTGAATGAATTCCTCTTCGCAAAGAAGGCATCACCTCAACATGATGGTGGCTATTCTTCGATGTTTTGCATCCCTGCATGTGAATCACATGCAAAGTAACACTCCCCCATTCTTTACCACAAGCTCAACGTACATACAACTTTGAAAGCAACTAGTTGGGAACATAGAAAATTTTGGAAGTTATCTCTTCCAATGAGAAGCATAATTTTCAAACCACGAGGTGAGAACGATATAACAAAAGCTTTTATGTAGAGCCCTACCAAGTCCATGATTCGATATATACGCTGGTTGACTTTAATTCTTGGCCAAGTAATCTGTAAGTAGAGCTTATTAGCTGCCTGCAAAAGCTATGATACGTCCGGGAAATAGGAAGAGATTAATACAGCGTATTGATATATATATTCGGATGAGGCAAGACGGGTTTAATTATTATATGAAGTGGAAAATAAATTAAAAACTGTACTCTAAGCCAGAGGCCTGCAAATGACAGGAAAAAAAGGTTAAAGGACAACTATATATGTCAGCTGCCCAATATCTTGAATTACCCACATATAACTTTCTTCATCAGAAGTCTAATCGGGAACTCACAGGAGGACTATATGGATGATGCAACAAATCAGCCATGACAGACTTCAGAACTGTTACACGCATCTGGTTCCGATACCTTTGAACTCTTTCCAACATGATTTGTCAGATCAAATGCCTTCTTGATATGGTTTCCTTCCACGGTTGCAATCATGGCTTATCTTTACCAGTAGCAGCCGGTGAATCTGATTCAGTGGCCACTGGATTTGTGTTTCTTAGAGGCATATCATGATTATGCTTTCCCTCATATGTAGTAATGAAAGCTCTTGGATCATCTGATGCTCGTTCCACATGCTTCCGCACATTGCACTTAAGATTTGTACATCTGTAGTAACTCCTGCAATATCAAAACTAGCTGTGACTATATCTGGGGAAAGGAAAGTATTCACCACCAAAGAAATATACTGGACCAATTCTAGGGTCTGTGACTGTAACAGTCACTGAAAATGAGTTAGTTCCTATATCATGGAAGATCACCCATATTTGGAAACCTAAAGAGAGGTCAATGCGATTTTTTGAAAGCTCATGGATAGACATGCCAGTTTAAGAGGGGGAAGGTGGGAATTGGCAAGTCTAGCAGAAGAACAATTGCATCTTTCCACAACTGCCCAGAAATTTATATATCAGAAATGACCTAATTCTCAAGATAATGTACTCAGAACTCACAAACTATATATGTAGCAACAAGAGTATATTAATGAACAACAAAACTCATAAAACAGTGATGGAGTCTCAACCTGGGATAAGGATTTCCCTTCACAACCTTCTGGCCGTATTTTCTCCAGCGAAAGCCATCACTCAAAATCTCAGAATCTGTGGAACTTTGCACCACAATGCGGGGCTCTTGTACGCCCTCCTCTGAAATGCCAGCTTCATTAGACTGATTCTCACATTTTCTGGCAAAAACATATCATAATTAGCCATATATCATTAAATCTCATTTTAGATAAATGGAATGATCAGAATTGCAATTTGCAATTTGTGCAGGATATATCAAAGCTTACTGATACAGCGAAAGACTACATGTAGAAAAGAACAATATAAATGAGAATAAAACTAACTTCTGTTATTTTTCTAATAAGCAGTAAAATCAACTTAATAATACGCTAAATATTTTTTTCAAACTATAGTTAGCTCCTTTAAGTCTAAACTTCTGTTTCCTACCTTTTCTTATTTCTGGGTTCATCATCCTCTCCATCCAATCCCTTCTTTCCTTCATCACATTCCCCACTAAGGCCACAAGAATTATCAGAGGTTCCACCAACTGCATTGTTCGCTGTAGGCACAATAGGCTCATACGGTAGAGGAGCTTTGCCTTGATAAGTCGAATGTGCCAATAAACCTACTTCATTCTGATTTTCTACTCTACCTTCTGAACCTTCATTTCTTTCATTCAGATTAGTATTCCATACAGGATTGTTAGCATCTTGACCAGTGCCATCAGATACTAATCCTAGTCCTTGTGTCCCTGATGAGCTCCGCTTAGGGAGCTGAGGCTTTAAATGATTGTGTTCACCCTTGTAGACAATTTCAGCAATTTGCCCATCAAATGACCTCTCAACCTTCTTTTTCACAGGACAGTTTGGGTGCGTGCACTTGTAATAACTTCGTGGGTACTCACTTCCTTTGACTTGCTTTTGCCCATATTTCCTCCAGTTATAGCCATCATATGAAGGTCGATCCCCAGCTATGGCTGGTAAGGCTTTTGGATCCTCCTCCAAGTTCTGAGATGCTATCTTTGAGGATTCAATTGTTTGATCTGCTTCATTACGCAGTGGCACAATCAGGTTAAGGTTTGAGTTAACTTGGGCTCTAAAATTTTGTTTATCTTGACTTTGATGTTGAACACGAGCCTCAACTGATTGCTGTGTTTGTTGACGGCTAGTATTATTAAAGTTTCCCTGGTCAAAACAAAACACAAAAGATTATACTCACACTTCATCATCTCAAAAAAAAAAAAAAAAAAAAAAAAAAAAAAAAAAAAAAAAGGTTTTATAAAGATTGTAGAATTACAACACAAAAAATAATTACCGGCCTTTAATGGACCATCTAGCATGCAGGAAGAAATTAATAAAGAAAGGTATGTCCATCCATTTTACAAGAACACAGAAATTCAATACTGACCATATTAGCCAAGAGAGAAACAGTTGCCTTTGATACAAGCTTCGCCAGTGGCTTATAAACCACAGTGGGTGGTGTACTATCTGATTTTGAAGCTTTGTCGGATGAATTACAAATTGCTGTTCTAGACTGTTCAGCCTGATTTGGTGGAACACGATTCACCACTGGCTTAAACCTCACTGTCTTTGGTCTAATGGCAACAACTGCAGTTTCAGGGCATACAGTAGGTGGTGCCGCATTTATGGCACCTGCTAGGAGCTCTGAGAAAGGCCCAAAAGTGGAACAAGTAGGCCTTGAAGGTACTGGTTTAGCTATAACAACTCTATCTGCTTCTTTGATCTCCATTTTCAATCAAATATGAAATACCAATTACAGTCTAGTGGTGTATCATATGGCAGAGTAGAAAGGACAACTTGGAGTTCTGATCACCTCACTCCCTGAATTCTCAAGTATCCAGACAGCAGCAAAAAATTACAGTCTTTGTTCAGAGATAATTTTACTGAGAAGTATGATCAGTAGACAATAGTTTCTCACTTTGGTTGTCAACTCCAGCTGTGGCTAGAGTACTTCTTTAAACCTGCATTGAAATTGAGTTATTCATAAACTATATAACTGAAGAGTGAAATTTACGAGATAACATTAAAGAAAAATCTGAAGTGTTAATTTATAAATAAATTTACCTTATCCTTTCACTACCCTTTCTAAATAACATTCTTTTCTCTCAGGATTTAATTTTAAATGAATCTTGGTTATTAATTCCTCATTTCCATCATTTATGCATTACCTCAAGGAATAATAGTACACCACCAAACAACAAATGCCCTCATATGCCACTAAAAATACTCTATTGCCTGAATTTGGAACTATAGGCCAACTGCCCAAGGGAAACCCCTCTGCTGTCAGGTTTTTGTAATATTGCAGAGAAGAAGGGAAGCAAACAGACAGAAAGCCATTCAAACAACTTGCAGCATTAGAAGTCATATACTTTCTTTTTAGACGACAGTAAAATAATTTTCCCAATGTTAAAGTTTTCAATTCCTGGATTTACTTTTCCACTTACTAACTAAGCAATTTTATTAGGGGAAAAAAAAAATTTAATGCACTGCATAGAAACAACAACAATTGCAGAACACCATATTGATAAGAGGCACATCAATGAATGCATATCCAACAGATTTCCTGAAATCTTATCTTGGCATTCTGCATAATAACTACTGGATCCTCAACCACACATGCCCTTCTTTGATGATTATTGTTAAACTAACTTCCCCAGTTACTGCTCTGCTATAAATCAACTGGCCAGTACCCAAATTTTTCATAGACAATAGACATAATGATGATTTTCTGCTTCCTAATGTAATCAGCAAACTGGCCAATGCAATCACTGGTTCACCATAACCTCAAAGTTTTTTTAAAAAAGCTTATGTCCTAAACTTGCAATAATCCTTTTAGTTCCTTCTAATTCCCAATATACATAAAGGTTGGTCAGCACTAGAAGAATACAAGTATTGGAGAAACTAGCACAATTTTCCACTGAAAATTCACATCTAATAAACCTTATGGTCATAAATCAATTTGCAACATCTCCCCAAGTTTAACAGGATACAAGAACTACCACGAATCATCTCAAATGGATCATTTTCGATCTAAAACTTGAATTGACCACAGATAAACTACAGAGAGAAAAAAACAAAAGTTATAAGAAAATTAACTTATCTTAAAAAAATATTAAAAACAATATATATCACAGAATCACCCACCAAATCTTCTGCTATTTATATGTCTTATCTAAAAATAAATAAATAAAGAGAGAGCACCAAGATTGTGAAGAAGGCATAGAACTTAAAAGTTGCAATATTTAAAACGAAACCGAAAGAAAAAGCATAACCAAGCCCTAGAAACACTAAAAACAGTAGCCATCTAAAGTACATAGAAACATCTACTAAAAAAATCCCAAGCAGCATTTAGCTTGAAGAAACAGAAAAATGAAGAAAGAAGAAAGAAGAAAGGAAGTGAAAACTAACCAGAATGTTTATGACTAACAAACTAAGAAGCTACTTTGCTTCTATGAAATCTCATACTTTTCTCATTTTCTTTAATCACTTTAACCTGCACTAGAGCACCAAAAATTCAATAAACAAAAAAACATATAACATAAAATAATTATTATTAAAACGTGACACAAATAAAAGAACTCTACCTCGTTTACAGAGAAACCTTAGTTATTTGCATTCACTTGTTCCGTGTCTAGATGGAGTTGTCTTGTTCTAGCTACAAACGAAAAAAAAGATGCAAACTTTTCAATGGTAATTCGTTTCCAAGGTAATTAAACAGTAACCCTTTTTATAAAACCAGAAAAAAAACAATAAAAAACTCACACAGAAAGCAGAAAGATTTGAAAGCGTTTGGAATAAGAAAGTGAAAACTGTTGATAGTTTGACAGAAGAGAAGAGAAGAAGAAGAAAAAACAAGAGAAATGGTATTAAAAGAATAAAAATTTTGTGATAAGGGAATTAAAAAGAAAAGAAATTTGGATTTAGTAATAACAGTTTTGTCTTAGAGAAGAGGTGATTGGGTGGCGTTCGTTGGTGCCATGAATTAAAGGCAAAGGGCTATCAGAGTACGCCCAACTAACCGCCTCTGTTTCTCTGTTGACTCTCATATCTTTCTTTTATTTTTCCATCTCTTTTCTTCTCTTGCTCTATAAAAAATGGAAACCATGTCCCACGAATCCTTGGCGCGTGTAATATATCACTTCAATTTTAAACTAAACGACTATATACTTTAAAATATATATACATATAAAAAAAAAAAAAAAAAAAAAATAGTTTGTAAAATGAAGAGGGAAATAATATAACCCCCAGCAAACTTTAGTTACCAAACTTTGCAAAACTAAAGTTTGTTGGTTCTGAAATTATGTCAGCAAGAAAACTAATTTTTTTTTTTTTAATCATCGGGGCGTTCAAGTCAGCTTACGCACACCTCAATTAATCACTCTAAATCCTAAAAGTAACTATTATGTTGATATATCTAGAGGCAATACCAAAACTCTTAACGAGATGTTTATTTGTTATGTTGGGGTTCTAATAGTTAAATTTTAAAAACTCTCTCTCTCTCTCTCTCTCTCTCTCTCTCTCTCTCTCTCTCGCTCGTAATAAATATTCATTTTCTACTTAGTTAGGGTTCTGGGAACTTCAAAGCATGGTTATCAAATCGTGTATCGAAACCTAATTTTTTGAATCGTGTATCACGTATCGTATCGTATCGTAAAATATGCCTTTTTCAAAAAAATTAATAAATAATCAAAATTTTCTAAAAATTAATATATCCCCAAGATTAATTAAAATTTTTGTGGTATTATTGACTTAAATTACGGTATTACATAATCAAAATTAATCACAAAATTCTAAGATGAATGTCAATATCTATACTCCACTTATTTATTATTATCATGTAAATGGGCAATACATATTCCTCTTCACTTCCTCCATGAAAAAATAAGTAATTTTTGGATAGGTTTTATTGAATCGGTTGGGTGACCCAGGTTTGACCCGAATTTTTTTTGGACCTTTGGCTCAAATTAAAAGTCGTATTGATTTATACGATATTTTTAGGATACAAACGAATACGTATCGTATCGTAGGATACATATCAACGTATCTAATAGTTTAGGATACACTCTCTGATAGTATCGTTGGCGACCTGTATCGAATCGTACGTATGATACGTATCGGGTATCGTAGGATACTAACACCCATGCTTCTAAGTTGTAAGTTCCATGTTGGGGGATTTGGAGTTGGGACCCCTAGCTTTTGTGACAAATATCAATGTTTGTGTTGTATCATTATCAAGGGGATTTTTTAAAGTTGACATGACAATAAAATCATACTTATTTAGCATCAAAATGAGAATATTAAAGTATAATATTATGTATATTAACCCCAAGGGTTGGCTTGACGTCAAGTAAGTTTGTTTCATTTTTTGAGTTTGGGTTTAAATCTTGGGCTACCTACAAAATTATAGCTTACTTATCTTTGACTTACAGGGTATTCAATGACCCTAATGATAGTTAAGTGTGCACAAACTGGTCCGAACACCTGGTTATAAAAAAAGAAAATATATTATTCAGAATAGTTAAAAACTTCTCAAAATGTAATCTAAAAGGGAATCTAATAAACATTCTAACTCCATTTCAAAGAAGAAAGAACAGTAACACAACCATAGTTCCAATAGAATTACAAGTAATGAACCAATATTTCAAAGAACCCAATTGGAATTGAACAAAATTTCAACAAAAGGCAACGCCTATTTCAACCTCTTTACTACTACATTTCCCTATAATTGACAAAACCAAGTTGATAAAAGTAAACTGCTAATTGAGATGTAATTCAATGGTTGGATTTTAATTTAAGTAAATTTAATTGGGGTTTATGAATGTTTGAAACGGCATCTGAAACAATTGAAGAAGGGGGTTGTTTGATTTTTGAATAATAAATAGTTTAATATTTAAATTAAAAAAATAAAACAAAAAAGGGAATTAGTTGAGGATTGAAGAGTAGAAAGTTAGTTGGGGGGACACGTGAGAAGGTGGGTTGTACTTGTAACTTGTGTCTTGTGAGACTACTGAACTGAAATTCTAAGGGCTGTGACTGGTAGTTGTGTTCTGTTCCCTCACGTGCCATTTTATTATATTTTATTTTACCGGCTATTTCATGCAATTCAATTTTTCTCAAATTCAATGCATATAGTGGACTTTTCACATCAATCTAGAAAGTGGGCATGTCTCATTTTCTTTTTTTTTTTTAACTTACTGGAATAAATCTTATAAAGTAATATACATATAATTTTATTTTTTTTAATGATCGACCATCAGGGTATCCAGATAAACTTACACACATCTCAACTAGTTCTTGGGGACCAAAAAACTATCGACCGAGAAAGAACTCAAGTGACTACCTCTATTAGCATCCAAGGAAAGATTTAAACTCAAGATCTCTTAAGTAATATACTCAAAAGTCCTTATCGAATCACTTGATTATCCCAAAATAGTTACATACATACATACATATAAATTTTTACATGCAAATTGAATGAAAGAAGTTAAATAATTTATATTTTTAAAGTTATTAAAACATTATTATATGAAAACAAGATATTTGTCATTAGTGTATGGAGTTAGTAGTACCACCGGACCCATGAATCTGTATACTTATGAAAGAAAAATATAAAATAATGCAAGTGATGTAACACTACAAAGTAATGATTTTTATATTATTTATCATATTGTTTACCCATTACTTTATTAAAATTTTATAATTCTACTTAAAATGATTAAATTATTCGTACTAATATTTAGGGCATATGCCAGGTCATAACTTTTTTCGTATTTATTTAAATAAATAAATACAACAAAAGACCATACCTGGCAATAATATTACATTAATGCATTTATTGATAGGAAAAATAATTTTGAATTTCTTTACCAAACTTATTTTGAGTTAAATATGATGCCTATTCTGGACTTTAACATCTCATAGACAATAATATCATCTTTGAATCCGACACTTTCAATCATCACTAAAAACAATTGCCCATTTAATTTAATAAAACCTTGTCCGTACAACGTTGTATTCATGATTATAATTATGAGTTCAATTTATGATATTTATATTAAACTTTACTTTTGATTTTTTTTTTAATATATTTATGCAGTAATTTTACAAGTTTTGGCCATAATAGAACTTGCACAACTAATAAGTTTAAGGCTTAGTTTAAGATTTTCGTTGTTTTTCCTGTAATCATTTATGGGTTAATTTAAAAATACTCTATTAGGTGTTTTTTTTATTTAATTTTAAAATAACTTTTGATTTTAGGATATGAGATATGAACAGTACAAAAGATCATAATTTGTGTTTTTATTTAAATATATTATATTTTATATCTTAAACAAATTTAAAAAATAAAATATCCAAAAACTAGTTAACGCAATTGTCGACCAACTCTCAACGAGTGACATGACACCACCAAGTTTATCAAATCATCGATCGATGATCTATTCAATATGCCGACAGTTTTGGCCATAATAGAACTTGCACAATTAATAAGTTTAAGACTTAATTTGAGATTGTCATTGTTTTTCCTATAATCATTTATGGCTTAATTTTGAAAATACTCTATTAGGTGTTTGTTTTATTTAATTTTAAAACTACTTTCGATTTTCGGATATCAAATATGAACAATACAAAAAGATCATAATTTCTATTTTTATTTAAATATATTATATTTTATATCTTAAACAAATTTAAAAAATAAAATATCCAAAAACTAGTCGATGCAATTGTCGACCAACTGCCAGCGAGTGACATGACACCACCAAGTTTATCAAATCATTGATCGATGATCTATTCAATATGCCGACAGTTTTACCATATCAGTCTACGCTACACCGTAGTAGACAGTTGCGACACATCGTCACGTTATTTAAACAAACCATTTGCATTATTGCCTAGATCGCCAACCGACAATTATAACGGTGTCGTAGGTGTAATCACACTACCATTGAAATCCTTCAATAAAATAAATTATAGAAGAAGTAGATTGTCCCATAATTACTTTTAAAATGTGTTCACCAAACACATTTTAGATTATTGCTTGAGAAATAAATGATTATAAAAGAAGCTACAACAAGCCCTAACTCTTGTTTAAAGTGCATTTTGAAATAAATTCAATCATTATATTACAATTAATTAAAATAGCTTCTTAATAATTACTACTGTAAATATTAATCATCCTAAACTATAATTGAAATAAATAATTTATATTTAAAGTGCATTTTGAAAATAGTTTTTTAATAATTAAATTAATGAAAATACAAATATATTATTGGTATTCTATAGTTTTTTTTTTTTTTTAAAAAAACAAATGATTATACATGCTCCGTCAAATCTGTTGTATTAAACCGTCTATATTACTATAAAAAATAATTACACTTGGGTCTCGTTAAGATATGCGTAAGTTGATTCGAATATGGAAAGCGGAGTACAACAAATTTGAATCCTAATAAATGGATTGGACCAAGTAATAAATATTTTGGGACCATAAATTATGTAGTAATAACTTTTGGTAGCTGCGTACTGTTTGATGTTGAATCATGAATGTGCCAACAACCAAAAGCTCACTTCACCTAACACATTTGCATGCCAAGTATTTTCACATTTTATATCATATTTTCAGTTTATAAGTTAATCCCCTGATGTTTTATAAATAACCAAAATATCCTTGAAGTTGAGTTTAATACTAAACAATCTTGTAGGGAGGAAAATAAAATAAACCCATGACATAAATCTCTTTGCTTTTCAAGTTTTAGGATTTAAAAAAAGGACAAAAAGAAAATTCGATAGATATTTGTAAACTCATAACTCATAATAGTGTATATTCTAACAATTCACTAACATTCCATTGAAGAAGGGGAGTTTTTGTTGAAGAAAATTCGATAGATATTTGTAAACTCACAATAGTATATATTCTAATAATTCACTAACATTCCATTGACGATAAACTTCTTTTTGTTATTACATCAAACTTCAGGGTGCAATAATTTTTTTTTAAACTCTTATATTATTGTTAAGAGTTAACGACTTTTTTCCACCCAAATAATGGTTTAATGACACTTTTCCACACACAAACTTTTAAAATACAATTTTACTATCTAAATTTATATTCTGACGACGAACAGAGAGCAAACTTGATCTAGGTTGTTGAGGTTTTTGAAGAGAGAATGTCGATAAGTTTTTTGGTGGTGGAAGATTGGATTTTAGTAGTTAGGATTGATTGGAATTTGACTTGAGAGAGCTGGCTATGTAAACCCTAATTGCTCAATTGCAGAAGATGAGCGGGGTCAACAAGAGTAAGGTTTGAAAGAGTTTTGATAAGTGATGATTGAGAAAACAAATGATAATGGTATAGGCTCCGTTTGGTTCACAATTTTGTATTTTTGGGAAAAGTTTTTTGAAAAAAGTTAAAAAAAAAGTTGAATTGGACGAGTATTACGATGTAGGATTTACAAATTAATGAAATATCTCCTATGTTTGTTTTTTACAAAATACCCCCTATAATAAAACATTAAAAGTTAACAAAAACACCCCCAACCCACCCTCAAATACGGACAGCCGGCCACCACCGCCGGAGGGTGGCCGGAGTCGCCGTATCGACGCATGACCGGCTGGATCTTGCCGTTCGTGCACCGATATGGCCTTTTCCGGCTAGATCCGTGGTGGATCTGGCCGACAAAGGCCAGATCTACGGCTAGATCTGGCCATTGACGGCCAGATCTGGTCGTATTTGCTATTCAACGATGGCCAACAAACGGTCGTCGTTGATGGTCAACGACGACCGTTTGTTGGCCATCGTTACCGACTGGTTACTGCCAAAGATCTGGCCGTCAACGGCCAGATCTTTGGCCTTAGATCTGGCCGAAAAAGGCTAGATCGGCGCACTACCGGCCAGATTCAGCCGGTAGTGCGCCATCCTACCAGATTCTGATCATTTTCCGGCAGTGGTGGTCGGAATCTGGTAAATGTGGATTGTTGGAGTGTTTTTACAATTTTTTAAAAAATATTTAGGAGTATTTAATTAAATTAACAAATTTAGGGGGTTTAAAGAAAGTTGAATAATATTGGGAGTTTTTGAGTATTTTACTGTTTAACATTTTTAGGAATACTAAAAATAATATTCCTAAAATACAACCAAACGAAGTCATAGAGTTGCAATAATACCGAAATCAAAAACTGAATATAAATACGAACAATAAAATGATATTTTAAAAATTTAGAAAAAAATAAAATAAAATAAAAAATGCCATTAAGACATTAATTGGGTGGGAAAAAGTCGGTTACTCTATTGGTAATTCGGTCTCTGGTCCCTAGGCCTTGGTACATGGCTTCTTGTTTTTGTAGTTATCTGTCTTGTCTTATACACCCAACATGTTCCTAGATTCTATTAAGCTAATTTGCTGCTTTTTATACCCTTCCCGTTTGTCAGGAGCATCAGTCCTCTTTCTATTTTCACTAAATCTTTAGACAGGTTTCACAACCAATCTTGACTCACTTTGACTCAAATCTTCCTGGTTTGAATAATACTATCTCACCATTTAAATTAAAAATAAATTGAAGTGGATAATATAACATGTATCTAAAATTATCATGTGATATTATTCTTATATTTTGGTAAAGAAATTTAATAACAAATACAATCAGGATTTATCTGATTCAAGTATTATTCATCAAATATATCAATGAATTATTTAAAATTTTACGAAATTCTTTTCTACTGAATTCCAACAAAAAAAAAATAACCTTGGACTATGCTATGCGACCATTGAAACGACACTAATATCACAATACTGGCCTTCGATTCTCAATCTTACAAGTTTCTGTCCCACACCTGCCTAAGTATCTTCAAAGATTAATTTGTTCAACTCCTACATACAAGATGTACTCCCTTTACCATGTAATGACAAAATGTTTGTGATGAAGGTAAAATACATTGTTTTCAAACCTGGACCGGACAACCTCCAATCGGGACCTGACAACCTCTCGGTTGAGTTACCATTTTTTACTATTTACCAATCCCTAATTGATAGCTGGTGAACGAGGGATTACTAGTGCGAGGTTAGAGGACTTTATAAGTGAAGGTAGTGGTTCAAAGGGTGAATCAGATTGAATTTTGCGGAATAAACCGAAATTTACAAAAAATTCAACCAATATGGGAGTCAAGACCGACGAAAGAGGGCTACCAAGTGCTAGGGTTAAAGAGTTTTTCAGAGTGGAGGTCGATGGTTTAGGTGGTAAGTTTGATTGAATTTTGGAGTCAAATTGGCCAAAAAAATAAACCAATCAAGACGTTATACACAAGTCATAGTCGACAAACGAGGGGCTACCAAACTTCGGGTTAGAGGAGTTTTGTAGAGGATGGTGGTTAAGTGGTGGTGTCGGATTGATTTTGGCCGACGGAATCAGCCGAAATTTGGCCAGAAAGTCAAAACCCAATGATAACAGGGTATATTATTATTTCAAACCGAGTTTGATTCGTGAGTTTTGAAGGTGTGTTTGCAAGATTTTAAACTTTTTGGACATCGAAACCATCGGTTAACCGGTCAGACTGGTACCCGATGGCCTACCGAGTCCCTTAATGGGTCAGTTTAAAAACAATGGTAAAATATCATCTTGTTGGATACTGATGTGAATTTTAGTACTACAACTATATTTAGAATATAAAACTCTTAAGATAAAAGGTGAAAAAGATTTCAATTGAAATCAATCCTAATTCTAAAATAAACTAACCGGACGAAATTAAAAGATAATTAACCGAACTCAATTCATTTTCTCCTGCATCAAGTGATAATATGAGAACGAACTATATTCCTCCGGGAAGAGCTTAAAACTGACAAGTCCATAGGAAAAAAAAGAGGGGTCTTATAAATATTCTATTGCTTTACCAGGTTTAAGAAGACCAACACACAAAGTAAAAGGGTTTTAACTGAAGACGGTTGCCCCTTTTAAGAGGGGTCGCCTTACTCTACAAGTAACAATTGAAGTCCACAACAATAAAATACAGTTCAAAATGTCTAGATAGCATTTTCAAACAACTTTAAGAACAAATTCTTTCTCTGAATGCTTGGGAAACGTTTACTTGATGCACATTTTACTGATAAAAAGCAGATAAAATCTGTGCACAATGTCAGGAGGAGGGTTGAGCTAGCTGTCTGCGTCCCTGCTTGTGTTCTTGTTTGCAGTCTGCCGCACAAATTGTCCCAGTCGTTGTTCTGCTAGCCTCTTCCTACTTTGGTACCGAACCTGCAAATAATAATGATACAAAAATTATAAACTCAAGTTCTCAAGGGAATAAGAATTCATGATATTACTGACAGACAGGAAATAGGTTGCTTTTAATTGCTCAATAGTGTACTTTCTGAAAAGGTTTGATGAAGTAAGATCTGCATCACCTGTATCACTTGCTAGAGTTTTGAATAATAAATTAGTCATAGCAACATTCAATCCCACAATCAATGAGCAAAGAGGCAAATGCGAGCAACTCACCATGCACAGCAAATAGCAAGGTTAATAAAGCCTAGGATAAACTACCCCTTGAAAAGGCATGTAACCACCAGAGAACCAATAGACTACCACTATACTTCACAGCATATGAAATTCTTCGATCATCTCATGAAAGTGGCAACTTCAAAAATCCATGTTTTGAATTCTCATTGCCAATCAACACAGGAGAAAGAAAAATGCCAATAGCTTAATTAAAAATAAGATGCAGAAAGAGAAGAGAAAAAGGACAAAAAGCATGGATACAAATGAAAAAACAGAATGTTATCAAAGAGATGAGAAAACAAAACCCAAATGAAGGAATAAAAGCAACTAAATATCAGGTACCCTTTTCCGATAACATCTCTCCTTTCTCTTCTGGCGAAACTTGGTCAAGGCAGCTTCCCTCTGGCTGAACTTATTTTGATCAACTCTGCTTCCACTGCCACTGCCACTGCCAGTCCCACAGCCACTGCCACTTGCATCGCCACTTTCACTTTTATCAGCAACCCCGTTATCACTTTCTATGTTCATCCCTCCTGCATTCATAGCAGTACTGCTCCCATTTTGCCCATTGCTCCCGTGGTTACTGCCTGAGGTACTTCCATTGACACTGTGATTTCTAGCATTACCTTCAACTAGTCCACCCAACGCATTGGATGACCCACAATGTGGAACAGTTGCAGCCATTTTCTTTAATGATAAAAGATCATGGTCATGTGGCAGCTGTTGCTGTTGCAGGTTGTAGATAAGATGGTGACAGTTATCATAATGGTGAGTGAGGTGCTGAATTTGGAGTTCTTGGTCTTCGTCCCACGGTTGAGCCAAACTTGAGGCAGCCATCACACTCTCCCCCTTATCTGATGCAACATGGTGAGGGCCACATAAATGGTTATTTTTCATAGGCTGGAAAGGATATGATTGATTCAAACGGTTGATTGTGGATGAAACTTCTGATTTATTCTTCAGAAGCACTGGCTTAATAAAAGCATTATTAGTGGTGGAACCCAAATCCATGTTGTTGCTACCTGCATTTAAGGACTGATGGAGAATATCCCCGCTTGAATGAGATTGAATATCACAAATTGCTCCCTTTTTGGCTACTTCTAAGCTATTGTCAACCTGAGAAGCACTTGCAACATTCCCGCCAGGACCCTTATTTGTATTTGAGGTCGCATTATACCTGCATAGAGACAATCTTCACATTATGAGCAAAACTACTCAGGGTTTAACTATTATGGATATGACATTTGTTCCAGAGCTCAAATAAAAATTACAGGTCCTTATCACTTATACCTGGAAAAGGCTGAAGAGTCAGAACGTCTCAAGACATTACGGTCAACCTGAACTGTCATCCCAATGTCTTTGACTCCTCTAAGTCTCTTTAAACTGAGCTCAAGGGATGGTAGTTCTACGGAATCCTTTATCACTTTACTGTTGTCATCTAGGATCTCGGAAATTCTATTTTGGGCTTCATACTCTGCATTATTCTTCTCAGGATCAGTAATCTTGGTGATGACGCCTATTAGATTAGCAGCTTCATATTTCATTTTGCTGGATGGACTCTCACTCTTTAGGTCCAGCTGTCCTCTATCAATTGGCTCAAAAAATTTACTAGAGTCCACCTCAAGGTGATTATTTTGTTTTGTGCCAACACATTTGATTGGAACCTCACTTGAGTACTCAAGTTGTAAATCTAGACCTCTATGCACACCTAAATTTAGGTCTCTGCCCATTGAAATATTGTCTGAAAATTTTTTATTAAAAAAAAAGAAGAGAGAACGAATATTTTTCACCACGAAAAGAAGCTGAAAAGCATAGATAAAGAAAGTATTAAAGATCCAAATATTTTCATGCATACCAAGTTTTTCCTCATGTTCATGGCACTCCTCTGCTTCAGTCACAGGGATCCTTCTATTATCAGATACTTCAGCATTTAAGTGGATAACTTGGGCACAAGTACTATCAGGGCACTCAGCGACTTGACCACATGGTGAAATGGGTCCGGGACCATCGAATTTTACTTGTTTAGTCCAAGAGCTCTGCAAAATGAAATAATACTTTTCCAGTGCCTCCAAGAGACCAATTTGTATTAACTATTTGTTCTAATAACTTTGAGATGAATTCGGGTTTTGCAGACCCTCACAAAAGCTCAAACATAAACTCATCAATATTGCAGTCTCATAAAAAGAAGTCTAATTTATAACACAGTGGACAAGCCAAGTAAACTTTTGGCTACTAACCCTCTTCATATATGAAAAACCAGAGGCTGCATAAAGAAGAGCCTGAAGCAAATTAAAATGAAAAAACTTATATAATATTTTATCTTTATATGAAAAAAATTGAAAATGAAATTATTGATGATTGTGAAATCAATCAGTGCATATTTAGATACATCTGAGAATAGAGGTATTAAAATTAAACCAATGACAGCTTTAACAAAACCAGTTGGTCTTCTGCACTATATGGAAAAAGAGATTAGATGACAGGTATAAACCACACATGAACTTCTAATTATTTCATGGACCCATAGTACCTGAGTACCGCTCCCATCATCACTTCCATCCCCAACATTTAAACCGATGCTCCCATTATCTTCCTCATCATTGCTACCTGTGTTGTTGTCTGATTTTTCAACACTTTTTGATTTTACAGATTTTTGAGTTTGTGTGCCACTTTCGCTTCCACTACCACTAGACTGAAAGAGGCTAAAATTAGTGATAGAAGAAAGAAAGGTATAATATTTGAAATGTAATCTGAAATTAGAAGTACATTTAACCACTAACCATGAAGATAAAACAATAAGTATAATCTTGGAAATATAATGTTCTCTCAAAATTTGTGAAGCTGTCAAGTAGATGAGGACCCTATATCTCGTTACAGCAGAAACTAGAATGTCTATGTCTGAAGCAGAAAGTTTTACTTACACTATGGCATCTTCTCCAAACATGCTGCCAAAGGTTCTTAAGCTCATTCTTTCGTATAGGCTTCACTAAAAAGTCGACAGCACCTTTCGAAAAACACTTAAAGACCAAACTTATGGAGTCAAGAGATGACATCACTGCACACAGATCTCACCAGAAGTAGTAAAAATGTATCTAATCGGACAATATTAAGGAAAAATAATCATAAATTACCAATTAAATAATTGATAAAATGTCAACTGAATTCAGTGGTAAATTAACATAGAAAAAAGGACGGAACTTACTAATTACAGGAACATTTTTGCGTGTTTTGTGGTTCATAATCTTACACAAAAGACCAATTCCTGATAAGCAAGGCATTGCTACTTCAGTTAAGACAATGTTAATATGATTGGTCAAATCCTCCAATATCTTCCATGCTTGTAATCCGTTCGTTGCTTCAGTAACTGGAAATATTAAAATGAATGTTGTAGTTAACAAATAAAACAGATAGGAAGTGTGAACTGGAGAAACAATAAATATCGTGTCAAATGATTAGCAGATACATAGTTTTGAGAAACTTTTTTCCACCGGCATATAGAAGTATCACAGAGAAGCTAAGCAAGAGGCTGTTGTGATGCAATGAGTATAATTATGGCCAAATAAACAATAATAAGACTTGGAGTAATGTATTTTGCAGCTAGGCCTAGCATAGTTTGACAATTTGAGCTCATGAATGTACAGACTTAGATGTCATCCTCATCTAAGCCTAAACAATTCTATTAATAGCCCTAGATATAATTCCTAAAGGTTACACTGTATAGTTTCTTCAATACAGAAATTCTAAACTCTTACATTTCTATTCTTCACTTCTCTCTTTCTTCTATCTTCTTTTATACTTTCTATCTCATTTCCTCTCCTTTCTCTCTATTCCTCTTATTGAAAAGAACAACATTGCAAAGACAATAACTCAAAAAGTGGACAGTTCCTCAAAAATGTAACAAGCTCAAGATTTAACAATTGATCCTGCTCAAATAAAATTAGCCAAAACATAAAATAAAAAAATAGCATGTGATAAAAATGATAAACATTTGCATGTACAAGATCACAAGAGAACATTTATATGATAGCAAGAGCTTTAGATATATGTTTGTGGGTACTAGCTAATTTGGTTAGTTAGTTAGTTAGGTCTCTTGGGATTATACAACAGGTCTTGAGATCGAATCTCGCTCACACCAAAGTGAGAAGGGTTTGGTTTAATTTGCAAGTGTGAGGTATTTGTTAATATAAAATCAAAGTATAACTTAGTCTCAAACACCAGGCCTTCAACTATCAAACAAGACTCAACATAACATGTACTAAATTACCAACCTTCATAACTGCAATTGCGCAGCAGCGCAGCTACAACATAGCGTGTAGAATCGTCATTCTCCACAAGCAGAACCTTGAGGGATCTCAAATGGAGAAACCGCTCCCAACAAACCATTGCCGCTTGAGGCTGTTGCTGTGACACTTGCAGCACAGCCGATGCCTGAACAGTCCCTCCACAGCCATCTTTCACATTCTCAGCATTCTTATTGTCTTTCAACTGACCGTCATCATGCGATCCTTGTTCACCCACAACCATATCTCTCTTGCTCCCATCTTGCAAATGATGATTTAGTTCCTGCAACTCTTTGTCCCTGGTGCCATCAACTTTCATCTGGACACTCCCTGTCAATCAGATTCAAAAAGACTGATAATAATGAAGGTCCAAGATCATAACAGTGAAAAACCTTCTTCAAACCGCGAAACAAATAGCACATATCTTCCTCTTCAAAAATCCAACCTAAGTAAATGCACACAGCTCAATTACAAGCCTGGAATCATGGCGTATGCAATGACACAAAAATCAGGTCTATGAGTATATTTACACAAATGCCACCAATAAGTCAACTTGTGCTTAATCAGTTCCTCCGAAACAAATAACCTGCTTCTCCCCTGTTAGAACAGAGTGGCCTGTGAGAAAAAATAAAATCAATCTCAACCAAACCAGAGAACCACTAGCAGTTACTTTCAGGGAAAAAAAGCAAAACAAAACACTCAGAACCGCAAAAACAATCTAAAAGAGAGCACAAAAACTACAATTCTAATTCCTAAAATCAACCAAAACTTCAAAATCTCAAAGTTACTAGTATAACCGAAATTACATAAGCATGGATCAATACCCTACTCTCAAAAGTCAAAAGATAAAGAGAATCGACTATCACATCAATTTAGATCCACAACATAATGAAAACCCAAAAAAAGCATCAATCAAGCACTAGTCTCAAAACTTTCAACACAACACATAATCATTAATATCTCTTCAACAAAACATAACCAAAACTTAAAGAAAGGAAATCAAATAAGCTCACCACTGATGGTAATGAACTGAAATTCAAAACATTAAAAAATCAGACTCTAAAATTTCGAAATTTTAAAAATTATAACTATAGATATTACCTCAAAAGCTTCGTTAACCACCGTTAATGAGCTCGATTGAGCCGAAGTGTACTTGAGTTATAAACATTGCAGAGAACAAACAATAATGTCAAAGCATGATTTTAATTTTAATTTTTTTTTCTTTTTTTTTTTTGAAATGATTGCGGTCAAAAACAGGCGGACTAAGAAGAGAAAAAAATGGGCGACCTTTTGTTTAGGGGGAAACAACGAAGCTACGGATACCGAAAAACTTACACCGAAATTATGTACTGGCCTACGTATATTAGGGGCATAAATTTTTTATCATTTTTTTTTCTAATGAATGGTCATCCATCAAATTTGGACGACCGTTCACTCACATAAACTCTCGTCCATACTATATGGTCAGGGGTCCATAAACCAGGGACGACTGTCCCCATTTAAAGAACGACCATTCCTGAATAAAATACAATAAAAAAATTTTTTAAACATTAAGGACGACCGTCCATCCATTATGGATGGGTGTCCCTTTATTTTGGATGGGCGTTCGTAAATAAGGGACGCCCGTCCTTAATCAAAATATGAAAATAAAAATAAAAATAAAACTTTGGGGACAGTTTGGACTGGTGTCCATTAGGCTTACATTTGGATGATTAGAAATAGACGCCCGTCCATACTTTAAAAAAAAAAAAAAAAATCTAAACCTCTTCTTTTTCGTCTTCATTCCCCATCTCCTTTGTTTTTTTTCTTCAGTCTTCATTCCCCATCTCCTCTCTTCTTCTTGTCCACTTTACGCTTCCAGCAAATAATCCATAACATGGAAGCAATCATCAACATTAACTGCAGATTATATAGGCACACTCTGTCAACATCCTATATCAGTTCTTTGTGAAAGAAGAACAGAACCTAGAAAGATCCAGTCTCTATCCACAACTTCTTTATCCAAACTCTCAACTTCTCGAGAGTCTTTAACAAGGAGCGTTCATGGGGGTTTAGTGCTAGTATCTGCAGTTCTTGGTACTGGTTTAGCTAAAGCTTTAACATATGAAGAAGCACTGCAGCAGTCAACAAGTTCTTCCACATCCGATGTTGATGTAAGTGGGATTCTTGATAGCGTTATCAGTTTTGGAACTGATAATCCTGCAATTATAGCTGGTGGCGTTACCATTTTGGCAGTTCCATTGATTTTGTCTCTGGTTCTAAAGAAGCCTAAACCATAGGGTGTTGAGTTTGCAAAAACTGCTTATGCAAAGATAGGTGAAGATGGGAGTGCCCAGTTGTTGGATATAAGACCTCCATCGGAGTTTAGCCAAGTGGGTTGTCCGAGGTTTGGGTAAGAAGCATGTATCAATTGTTTACAAAGGTGAAGATAAGCCAGGGTTCTTGAAGAAGCTGTCTTTGAAGTTCAAGGACCCAGAAAATACTACATTGTTCATCCTAGACAAGTAAGTGGACGGTATTTATCTCTTTAAATTTCGAATAATGCATGCTCCAATGATTGAGTAGTACTTCACATATGATTTCATTACACGTAAACAGCTACAAAAACATACAAATTCAAAATAAATTAAATAGATTACAACAGACAATGAGACAATCACATAATAATGGCAAAACCGTTTGTATAAAGATTGCAAATTTTGTAGTTGATAGAGTGTGCCTATATAATCTGCATTTAATGTTGATGATTGCTTCCATGTTATGGATTATCTGCTGGCAGCGTAAAGTGGACAAGAAGAAGAGAGGAGATGGGGAATGAAGACGAAAAAGAAGATGTTTAGAATTTTTTTTTTTTTTTTTAAAAGTATGGAAATGGACGCCCGTCCAAACATACGGAATGGACGCCAATCCAAACATAAGGGACGGTCGTCCAAAATTTATGGACGGCCGTCCCCAAAGTTTTTTTATTTTTTTTTTATTTTCATATTTTAATTAAGGACGGGCGTCCCTTATTTGCGGACGCCCATCCAAAATAAAGGGACGTTTGTCCATAATGGATGGACGATCGTCCCTAATGTTTAACAAATTTTTTTATTGTATTTTATTCAAGGACGGGCGTCCTTTAAATGGGGACGGTCGTCCTTGGTATATGAACCCCCGTCCATATAGTATGGACGGGAGTCCATGTGAGTGAACGGCTGTCCAAATTTGATGGACGACCGTTCACTAGAAAAAAAATTGATAAAAAATTCACGCGCCTAGTACAGATAGGCCGGTACACAATTTCAGTGCAAGTTTTTCGGTGTCCGTAGCTTTGTTGAGGGGTAAATGGAGGAGAAGAGGGGAGTCGAAGGTTGGTGACGTGGAAAAAATGGAGGCGTTAAACGTTCGAGAAAAATTCTATGTAGGATTCAGGAATTTCCACGTGGCAAAAAATTATGGGGCCATGAATTTCTGAGCTGGAGGAAATCAAAAGCAGTGAGTTCAAGCGTGTTATAAAAATCTCTGGAGATCTTGCAGATCTGGTGAGTGACACGTGTCGGGATTAGAGGGAGGGAATAATGAAGGCAAATGTGGGTTCTTGAGGTGTTTTTGTCAATTTCTAAATTTTTTTTTTTTTTGGATGTTTAGTTAAATTAACAAATCTAAGAGGTTTAAAAGAATTGAATAATATAAAATACTATTTTGAATTGTTTGGATTAATATACCAATTTTATTGTTTGACTTTATTGGGAAAAGAGTGAACCAAAGGGGCCCTATAATGTTTGGTCGGTCTGTGAATTAAAGGAAGTCGTCACTGCGTTTAAAACTGCGTAAATTGACAAATGACAATAGCGACCTTGCTGTCTGCGTGTTGGTATCTAATTGGCGGTCAAAAACAGGGGAAAATATCTAGGTGACTTGTTACAGTGTAGCTCAAGCACTTCTAGTCCTCTTGTCAGGTTAACCATAAGAATCCAAATAGAGAGAGTTTAGACTAGGGGTGAGCCGTTTCGAGTATCCTATATTTTTTGAGGGAACCGAAATTAGAATGACACAGTACATGTTCTTAAAAAAAAGAATCGGAAACGAAACTGAAACTGCACAGTAGAGATTCTTAAATTCAAGGAACTGGAACCTAAAATGTAGGTTTTGGTTCCTTTTCCGGGTAACCTATAAAAAATCAATTACCCCTATTAGTTTAAAAAATAATAAAAATACCTTAAAAGTTTACAAATACACTCCTAAAAAAATTTGATTACTCATTTATTTGTGCCCAATGTGACTCATAAATCCTCTAATCTCTAGGCAATGCTTAAATTCAATCAATTCACATAAAATTCCTCAATCAAAACCAAAACACAAACAATTAATTAAATTAATTAAACAATCTTACTATAAATCTATAATTTAATATTATAATTAATTAAATTTCTGCTCATTTAATTAAGTATTGTATTAATGTTTATAATTGAATATTATAATAATTAAGTAATCATACTATAAATCTATAATGTAATGTTAGAATTAATTAAGTAATTATTTAATTATAATGTAATATTTTAATTAATTAAATTTTTAATCATTTAATTAGGTAATCATTTGTTTATAACGTAATATTATAATTAATTAAGTAATTATATTATAATTTTATAATGTAATGTTATAATTAATTAAATTTCTATTCATTTAATTAACTATTATGCTAATGTAATAAATTACTAATGTTTGTAATATAATGTCATAATTAATTAAATAATCATTTAATTATGTAATGTTATAATTAATTATGTGATCATATTATAATTAATTAAATTTATAATCATTTAATTAAGTATTGTACTAATGTTTATAATGGAATGTTATAATTAAATGATTAATCATTTAATTAAGAAATAATTTGTTCATAATGTAATGCTATAATTAATTAAGTAATCATACTATAAATTTCTAATTAATTAAATTTCTAATAATTTAATTAAGTATTGTGCTAATATAGTAAATTACTTATGTTTATAAAATAATGTCATAATTAATTATGTAATATTATAATTAATTATGTGATCATACTATAATGTAATATTATAATAAATTAAGTAATCATACTATAAATTTAATGTAATATTATAATTAATTAAATTTTTAATTATTTAATTAAGTACTGTACTAATGTTTATAATGGAATGTTATAATTAATTAAGTAATCATTTGTTTATAATGTAATGTTATAATTAATTAAATTTCTAATTATTTAATTAAGTAATATACTAAATTACTAATGTAATGTTATCAACTTATAATTAATTAAGTAATTATTTAACTATAATGTAATGTTATAATTGATTAAATAATCATTTAACTAGTAATGTATTAATGTTTATCAATATATCATATATAATTAATTAATTACTAATTTACTACAGATATACTTAGAACTTATAATTGAAGTAAATAACTAAATATTATATTATTATTCAATCAAATATACTATTTTATTCAAAAATAATTCTTTTAATAACATTAAAACACTTTTAATTTGTCCTAATTCCAATTATATGCTTAATTAATCAAAACTTTAATATTAATATATTATAAAGTAAAACCTCTCTATAGTGATACTCTATATAGGAATAAACTCTACATAGTCATAAAAAATTATAGTCCCAATTTGGGATAGTTATAAATAAGAATAAACTCCACATTATAATAAGTTATAATTTTTCTAATTCCCGTCTTAAGGAAAGTTACCTCCACATAGTAATAATTATTTGTATATTGCAAAAAAATATATATATGTTACGTTACATTAAAGGTTTAAAATGAAATAAAATATAGCTTAAGCCTGTATCAATTGTTTACAAAGGTGAAGATAAGCCAGGGTTCTTGAAGAAGTTGTCTTTGAAGTTCAAGGACCCAGAAAATACTACATTGTTCATCCTAGACAAGTAAGTGGACGGTATTTATCGCCTTAAATATCGAATAATGCATGCTCCAATGATTGAGTAGTACTTCACATATGATTTCATTACACGTAAACTGCTACAAAAACGTACAAATTCAAAATAAATTAAATAGATTAAAACAGACAATGAGACAATCACATAATAATAGCAAAATCGTTTGTATAAAGATTGCAAATTTTGTAGTTGACAGAGTGTGCCTATATAATCTGCAGTTAATGTTGATGATTGCTTCCATGATATGGATTATCTGCTGGAAGCGTAAAGTGGACAAGAAGAAGAGAGGAGATGGGGAATGAAGGCAGAAGAAAAAGAGAGGAGATGAGGAATGAAGACGAAAAAGAAGAGTTTTAAATTTTTTTTTTTTTTTTTTTTAAATATGGACGGGCGTCCATTAGGACGTCCAAACGTAAAGAATGGATGCCAGTCCAAACATAGGGACGGCTGTCCAAAATTTATGGATGGCTGTCCCCAAAGTTTTTTATTTTTTTTATTTTCATATTTTGATTAAGGACGGGCGTCCCTTATTTGCAGACGCCCGTCCAAAATAAAGGGACGCCCGTCTATAATGGATGGACGGCCGTCCCTAATGTTTAACAAATTTTTTTTATTGTATTTTATTCAGGGACGGCCGTCCTTTAAATAGGGACGGTCGTCCCTGGTATATGGACCCCCATCCATATAGTATGGACGGAAGTCCATGTGAGTGAACGGCCGTCCAAATTTGATGGACGGTCGTTCACTAAAAAAAAATTGATAAAAAATTTACGTGTCTGGTACATGTAGGCTGGTACATAATTTCGGTGTAAGTTTTTTAGTGTCCGTAGCTTTGTTGAGGGGGAAATGGAGGAAAAGATATTAGGGGAGTCGAAGGTTGGTGATGTGGAAAAAATGGAGGCATTGAACGTTTGAGAAAAATTCTATGTAGGATTCAGGAATTTCCACGTGGCAAAAAATTATGGGGCCATGAATTTCTGAGTTGGAGGAAATCAAAAGCAGTGAGTTCNCCCAAAAAAAAAAAGCCAAAAAGACCAAATTTATTATAAATTTTTTACATATATTCCTACCCGAAGTTTGACAAAATAGTAAATTTGTACCTCTAGTTTTATATATTCTAATTTACACCCCTAAATTAACACATTGAATTTATTTTAACAATGAAAGGCTAAAATAGTCATTTACGTGTCTCAAATTAGTAAATTACCCACTCCCAATTCCATCCCAAAATTTGACATTCACATAAATTATCTCCACCCCTCTTTCGCCACCGGTCATTTGGAGTTGATTCCGGTCAATTTTCTCACCAAAATCAACCGAAATCATCACTCTATCATTTCCCAAGTATTTTCCTAACCTTGATAGCCCTCGATTTGGCCAATTTTTTACGAATCTCACAACCCAACTCTATAGCGCGTGACAACCATTTATGGCCTTTTCGGCATGTACCCGGTGTTGTTGGCCTTCCTGGACACCACCATCTTCCTCCTCTCTACCTTTTCACTAAAACCGCTATCATACCTCATTTGTTTACTCCGTCAATTGCCGGACACCGATACCTTTTGGGCTGCGACTTCTCAAGCCTTTTCAGGCCAATCCTGGCATTAGAAATCACCCATTTCACCACCCATTGCTTCTCCAACATATGCTCTCCAAAACCCCCCACCAACCTAACCCCGTTAGCCTGCCATCCACCTCTCTTAGTGATTTTGCATTTCAAAAGGTAAGAAAAATAAATTTGAAATAATTTTTTTAATATATGCTTATATTTTTAGAAGGCACCAAAGTAACTCTTGCTTAGGATCACAAATGTTCTTGAGACGGCCCTGACTATACACTACTTAATTATACATTTTTATATGTATTTCTTAGACTTAGAATGTGAGTTATATACATACAGGAATAGAGTAATAAGAAATATTAAGAATGCCTGAATTTCTTTTTAGAAATCATTTGACTTTAAAAATTATTAATTAAGAATTCGAAATTAATACCTAAATCTAAGAGTCCTTATTATATATGATATGACGCAGAACAGATAAATGACATTAAAATTAAAATTAGATATTTTTTTAATTTGTAATTTATTAGAAATACATTGCTATATAGATGATATAATGATATTTAAAGTGATATGAAAATTTTTGGAGCTCCAAGCTATATAGTCTCATGCACTCATAGCCATACAGGAGAATATTAACTTGAATACATAGCGTTTAATAATGATGAATCTGAAAATGGCTGTAAATTACTCTAATTTTTTTACTTTGAAAATGTCTTTTTGGTTTTTAGTTCTGTATTGATCGTAAAAATTTGTCTTCATCCAATTCAAAGGTAGGGTTAAAAAGTTTGTTTATCCTCTATATGGTACCATGTATATATACGTCTCTGCTTGAGCAAAATGTTGCGATTTAAAATTATGTTATTGTAATATTTTGAGCAGCAAATTTTGTATACAATGGTGATCAAGGCAATACAAAGACGTAAAAGTTTATTAACATTTGACAATAATTAATTATTAATTAACTATTATTATTATTTAAAGCAAAGAAGCGATCTGTTTTGCGACCCTATTAAGGAGATATGACTGAAACTTGAGGGACTGGTCACCAGCCAATTCTACTGGCTGGGACCTTAATTGCTTATGCTAATCCTCATTATGCTATCATCAGTATTAACCATATTGCTTTTCTTAGACTTCCCAAACTCTATATATACTTAAATTTAACAAAGACACCTTACTATATATATACACACGACATTTAATTATACCGTATCAATAACATTATCACGATATCGTCTTTCATATTAATTATAATTCATGTATTGTTATTTATGATAATACCATATGCTTTATATAAAACTGGCTAATATATTTCACATTACTGAAAGAGTTAACGACTTTTTTCCAAGTAAATAATGACTTAATGATACTTTCTCATATACAAACTTTTAAAATATCATTTTACTATCCAAATTTATATTCCGACGGCAAATAAAAAGCAAACTTGGTCAATGTTGTTAAGACTTTTGAAGAAGGGAGGCCGATGAGTCTTTTGATGGAGGAATGTTGGATTTTGATGGTTGGAATTAATTGGAATTTGACTTGAGCAGTGGCGGATCCAGAAATTTTTTTAGGGTGGGCCAAAATAAAAAATAACTATATATTAATATTTTTGTTAGGGTGGGCTAAAATCCAAAAATTATATATATTAATATTTAAAAAAAAAAATTGAGAGTGGGCCATGGCCCACCCAAAAATGGGTTGGATCCGCCTCTGCTTGAGAGTGACGGTTGTGCACATCCTAATTGTTTGACTATCGGCGATTGACAAAGTAGACAGAAATAGGGTTTGAGAGATTTTGGTGTGTGATGATCGGGGAAGAGAATAGTAGTGTCGAATCACAACAATACTAGAATCAGATATGAAATATAAATTTGAGTAATAAAATGATATTTTAAAAGTTAGTATTATTAGGTGGAAAAAAGTCGTTTACTCTTACTGAAAATTCATTCAAAATTTGTCAGTGTATACGTCTCATCTTCAAATTGCCTTCACACATTTGATAATAAACTGACGAATAGATGATAATTTATGTATAAACTCTTGACAATCGTTTTTATTATAAGCACTTTAATCATACAGTTTTGTCAATTTGGCATTATAAATGTTTTAAAAGATTCTTCTACACATTTTCAACGAGAGAGGACCCTTGTAAAGAATATTTTTTTTTTCACATTTCAATTTGTGTACATACTACTTTTCGTGACGCTTTTGTTTGCCCGTGACCTATTCCTAAAGTTTGAATTTACTGCCCAATTAAGTGTTGGAAATTGAGTTTCATACTTTCATAGACTAAAGATAACGCAAAAATTTTAAAAGCTTTTTGCTTTGACAGAAGCTGATACACACAATATGCTCAAATTTCATAAACAAAAGTCCCTTATTTCGTCTGTACATGTAAAATGAAAATATTGCATCAATTATTATAAATGAACTCCAATGACCATATCTGATTAATGCAATATCCATCTGTTGCACAATCGAGGCAAGACTAAATAACAATATTTTTCATCCTCTTTATCTCTGTCATACACTTGGATTATGATTTCATTAATTCTCTAGCTAATGACCGTACAAAAGAATGACTATATAATACCCAATAAAGATCTTCTTTTAAATATCAAGATTCCACACTAAAATGCAATTTGAATCCACAGAAGTCTAGTAAAACTTTTAGTACTTTTCAATCAATAATTCATCAATGATTCATTTCACATTACGATTATCGATCATGTTCATATTATCAGATCTGCTTGAATGTTAATAGCACGTTAATAGCATGTAAAATATTATCCAAACCAATTCATATACATAATATACCAACATAAAGAAACATGATCATTCATGTAAGTGCATTAATTTCTTCTTCTTGTGTCCCATTTCTGGAAGATTGGGAGACATCAAATTAAAAGGAGTAGTGAACACAAGCACACCGCTTTTGACTCCCACATCACATCCCATAATGTTCAAACTTTATTTTCTCCATTGTTTTACTAGCTTCACTATAAGGGAAATCGAACTGCCAATTGCGTTTCTGTTCATACAGATAGGATTCCTAGCAACCGACATACATAATACGAAAGCAAGTACGCAAATTGAATTGCATATCTGAAGTTTAATTGGTATAGGCAATTCATATATGATAACGGTAGCCAGATCGTTAATAAGATTAAGAAAGGAGAAAACCTAGTTAATTTTTTTTTTTTTTTAATAATGGAGAATTTTTTAAATTTCCTGTTGAAGATATATAAGGTAAGGATAGAATTAATAAAACAACTATAAAATATTATAAAGACCCTGAGGTCCTTCGTAATATCAAACTAATTTCGGGCGGTTTTATAATTCTATAGGAATTATCTCCTTCCCCATAAAATAAAATCAGTAAGGTAGGGAGGGAGTATCTGTAGTAACTGTATCATAAATAATATTTGCCCTATTAAAGATTAAATGTTTGGTGTTAACTCTTAAATATGTAGAAAGTAAAACTACTTCACCATAAATCCAATTTTTTTAGTATAAAACGACTTCTGTTCTTTGGCTTCGCCAGCATTTTATATTATAAGACTTCACTAGTTAATTAAAAATTCATTGTTTATACAGTAAAACCCCTTTATAATGATACTCTATGCAGGAATAAACTCTACATAGTCATAAAAAAATTAGGAGTGCGTTTGGTTCATTATTTTGGATAGGATTTTGGGAATAATATTGAGTAGTTGAATAGAGGAGTATTACGAGGTAAAATTTAAAAATTTATAAAAAAAACCCCTAGGTTTGCTAATTTAATTAAACACCCCAATATATAAAATGAAAAAAACACCCCCACCATCCGCAATGCCAGATTCCGGCCACCACCACTGGAATGTGGTCGGGAAATTAAGTTACGACACAAAACGGTTGGATCTGTGTCGTAACGCGTCGATATGGCCCTTTCCGGTCAGATCCACCACAGATCTGACCGAAAAAGTCCAAATCTATGGCTGCAAAGGTCCATATTTAGCCGTTAACGATAGCCAACGATATGGCCATTGTTTTCGGTCAACGATGGCCATTTCTTTGGCCGTCGTTGACCATCAACGATGGCCATTTCTTTGGCCGTCTCTGACCATCAACGATGGCCATTTCTTTGACCGTCACTGACTACCAGATCTGGCCGGAAAAGGCCAGATCGGTGAATAACCGGCCAGTTATGATCGTGATGTAAGTTGTTGTGACAGATTTCGGCTACCAACGACTGTGGTTGCCAGAATCTGGCAAGTATGGGTGGGTGGGGGTGTTTTTGCTAATTTTTAAACTTTTTTCTAGTGGTATTTAGTGAAATTAATAAACTTAAGGGGTCTAAAAGTAATTAAAAAATACACTAAATATTTCTAGAATAATGTGCCAAACAATATTTGGGGAATAGGATGGGGAATATGGGTAGAAATATTGAACCAAGCGCACCCAGTCTCAATTTGGGATAGTTGTAGATAAGAATAAACTCCACATTGTAATAAGTTATAATTTTTCTAATTCCTTTCTTAAGGAAAGCTGCCTCCACGTAGTAATAATTATCTGTATATTGCAAAAAAAAAAAAAAATGTTACATTATATTAAAGATTTAAAATAAAATAAAATATTTATCTAAAGTTGTTTGGGATAATGATTTATGGTTCAGAATTGTTACGACACTTTTTAACTTGCAGGTATGTAATAATTCGTTAGCATGGACATTTTCTTATTGAAACCAAAATATTTCTAACTTTTCAAGCATGTTTAGAGCTTCATGGCATGAAACTTTTTGTATTTCTATACTATGATCCTCAAGATTATTTCCTTTCTCTTCTTGTCTAATTGCAGCAATGATTTCTTCTTCAGTTAAAGCATATACGACTTGTTGCTTATTTGAATGATCGAGAAAGACATTAATATGCATTCGATTAGTGTAGTGAAGTTGTCGAATCTGATCACTCAATTCTGCAATGAGTCTTTTATTTTCCATATCCACTTCATTTGTAACTTGCAATTCATCGACACCAAGGGTCCTAATTTTGCAGTGCTTAAAACAATTAACAATTGTCTGTGGCTTCACATCAATTGACCATGCAGCAACTGCATTTACAATTTTATTAAGTATACTTTTATTTTCTGGTTCCAATACATGATCTTCTATTCGTTTCAAAAATAGGCGACTAAAACGTTGAATATAATAACCTTTGAAATTTCTAATGATGCCTGTATCACACAACTGTATTTTGAAAGTGCTAGCTGATGGTAGGAACAGAACAGTTGTGTGATACTAACACTAATACCAATACTACTAAAACAATTAATTGAAATCATAATACACACTATTAAAACATGAATTATAAAATCAAAAATCAAAATATTAATTTTTGTAACTACAACTCTATTAAGTTATAACCTGCTTATGGTAATAAATTAGATTGATCCCACCATCATGACTATAGAGAGGTTTTACTATATATATATATCAACGAATAAATTGACGTTTAATTACAAATTATCCTCGATTTTATTGATTGCAACTTATTCTAAAGTTTAATATTGTATGCATGNGAGGTCCTTCGTAATATCAAACTAATTTCAAGCGGTTTTATAATTCTATAGGAATTATCTCCTTCCCCATAAAATAAAATCACTAAGGTAGGGAGGGAGTATCTGTAGTAACTGTATCATAAATAATATTTGCCCTATTAAAGATTAAATGTTTGGTGTTAACTCTTAAATATGTAGAAAGTTCCTAAAATGGGGCAATCTTTGTTGGAAAACTACTTCACCATAAATCCAATTTTTTTAGTATAAAACGACTTCTGTTCTTTGGCTTCGCAAGCATTTTATATTATAAGACTTCACTAGTTAATTAAAAATTCATTGCTTATACAGTAAAACCTCTTTATAGTGATACTCTATATAGGAATAAACTCTACATAGTCATAAAAAATTATGTGCGTTTGGTTCAATATTTCTCCCCATATTCCCAATCCTATTCCCCAAATATTGTTTGGCACATTATTCCAGAAATATTTAGTGTATTTTTTTAATTACTTTAGACCCCTTAAGTTTATTAATTTCACTAAATACTCCTAGAAAAAAGTTTAAAAATTAGCAAAAACACCCCCACCCACCTATACTTGCTAGATTCCGGCAACCATAGTCAGTGGTAGCCGAAATCTGTCACAACAGCTTACATCACAATCAGAACTGGTCGGTTATTCACTGATCTGGCATTTTTCGGCCAGATCTGGTTGTTAGCGACGGCCAAAGAAATGGCCATTGTTGATGGTCAACGACGGTCAAATCTTGGCTATCGTTGACCGAAAACGATGGCCATATCTTTGGCTGTCATTAACGGCCAAAGATGGACCTTTGCGACTGTCGATTGCCACATTCGATCGTAGATCTGGCCTTTTTCAGCCAGATCCGTGGTGGATCTGGTCGGAAAAGGCCATATCGACACGTTACGACACAGATTCAACCGTTCTGTGTCGTAACTCAATTTTTCGACTAGATTCCAGCGGTGGTAGCCGGAATCTGGCACTGCAGGTGGTGGGGGTGTTTTTGTCATTTTATATATTGGGGTGTTTAATTAAATTAGCAAACCTAGGGGCTTTTTTATAAATTTCTAAATTTTACCTCGTAATACTCCCCTATTCAACTACCCAATATTATTCCCAAAATTCTATCCAAAATAATGAACCAAACGCACCCTTAGTCTCAATTTGGGATAGTTATAGATAAGAATAAACTTCACATTATAATAAGTTATAATTTTTCTAATTCCCGTCTTAAGGAAAGCTGCCTCCACGTAGTAATAATTATCTGTATATTGCAAAAAAAAAAAAAAAATGTTACGTTACATTAAAGGTTTAAAATGAAATAAAATATTTATCTAAAGTTGTTTGGGATAATGATTTATGGTTTAGAATTGTTACGACACTTTTTAACTTGCGGGTATGTAATAATTCGTTACCATGGATATTTTCTTGTTGAAACCAAAATATTTCTAACTTTTCAAGCATGTTTAGAGCTTCATGGCATGAAACTTTTTGTATTTTTATACTAGGATCCTCAAGATTATTTCCTTTCTCTTCTTGTCTAATTGCAGAAATGATTTCTTATTCAGTTAAAGCATATACAACTTGTTGCTCATTTGAATGATCGAGGAAAGACATTAATATGCATTCGATTAGTGTAGTGAAGTTGTCGAATCTGATCACTCAATTCTGCAATAAGTCTTTTATTCTCCACATCCATTTCATTTGTAACTTGCAATTCATCGACACCGAGGGTCCTAATTTTGCAGTGCTTAAAACAATTGACAATTGTCTATGGCTTCACATCAATTAACCATGCAGCAACTGCATTTACAATTTTATTAAGGATACTTTTCTTTTATGGTTCCAATACATGACTTCTACTCGTTTCAAAAATAGGCGATTAAAACGTTGACTATAACCTTTGAAATTTCTAATGATGCTTGCATCACACAACTGTATTTTGGAAGTGCTAGTTGGTGGTAGGAACAGAATAGTTGTGTGATACTAATACTAATACCAATACTACTAAAACAATTAATTGAAATCATAATATGTACTACTAAAACATGAATTATAATTAATTTTTGTAACTATATCTCTATTAAGTTATAACCTCCTTATAGTAATAAATTAGTTTGATCCCACCATCATGACTATAGAGAGGTTTTACTATATATATATCAACGAATAAATTGACGTTTAATTACAAATTATCCTCGATTTTATTGATTGCAACTTATTCTAAAGTTTAATATTGTATGCATGCATGTGTAATATTTATATTCCATGTTAGCTAAAAGCCAAGAAATGTGAGAGATTATACTTATATATACTAATTCAATCACTCATAAGTCATAATTCATCAATTTAACATAACGTGACTAGTTAAGGTGCATGGTTAGGTTTTCAACTAAGTAGTTGAACCGTTGAAGACTCAATTGAGGATTCGCCTAGTACTAATTTCAAATCTCTAAACAACTGATATCAAAGTCGATTATGCAACTCAAACATCATCTCCTAAAACTGAAATGTTTTTTCGATATAGTTTTAGTACAAAGCCGTGCCTTCACATCCATTAGGAAAAACAAGACCATCAGATTGCTTATTATATGTTGTCTTAAATTGTAAAATATTTATATTTAGATGGTGCATGTATTGTTGCGGATTATTTAATCAAACATACAACCAATAAATTTTTTCATCAAGATTATCATGCAAAAGCGCAGTTTTAACATCAAATTGCTCAAATTCTAATTTGAGTGTAGCTATCAAAGTCAACAACGAACGAATAGCAATTAAACGAACTACAAGAGAGGAAATTTCATCAAAGTCAATACTAGATTTATGAGCGTAGCCTTTTACTACCAATCAGGTCTTATACCTTTTGATGTTTCCGTTAGCATCTTTCTTCAGCTTAAACCCATTTTCACCCAATAGTCTTCCTGCATGAGAGTAACTAAACTAAGCTCGAAGCCTTGTTCTTATGTAGACATTCTAACTTCTGCTTCATAGTTGCTTTCCATTAATTAGCATTTTGGATTCATAGGCTTCTTCATATGAACAAGGCTCACACTCTTCTGTAATGCAAGCATAACATGTCAGATATTCTTTGATCTAAACTAAGGGTCTTCGATCTCTAATAGGGCGACTTTGATTATCTTGGGTTTCAAAAATCTTCTAAAGCCTTATGCTTATCATCATCACCGTTGTCTTCAATCACTTCATCAACTTCTTGCTCTTGTTGATTGTGACTTCTAGGTGAAGTCTCAAATATTGTCATCTCCATGTTTTGTGAGTTTTGTTGCTTTTTGTTCCTCTGCCTTTAATTTTCAATAAAAACATCTCTGCTAACAATAAGCTTGTGGGCAGTAAAGTCCCACAATCTATACACCTTTGTTCCATCTTTATAGCCAAGAAAAATACACTTCTTGGACCTTCGGTCCAACCTAGATCTTTGCTTTTTAGGAATCCACACATAAACATCACAACCAAATATATGAAAGAAAGAATAATTAACAGGCTTACCAAACCATACCTCTTCAAGAATCTTGCAATCTAATGATGTGGTGGGAGATTGATTTACGAGGTAACATGCAATATGAGTTGTCTCTGCCCAAAAAATCTGCTCCAGCCTAACATACTCAACATGCTCCTTGCACGATTCATAAGTGTGCGATTCATTTGCTCAATCACTCCATTTTGTTGTGGAGTGCCAAGGATTGTCAACTTTCCTTGTATGTCATGTTCATTACAAAACTCCATAAACTCTAAAGACATATATTCTCCTTCATTATATTCTCAGACACTTTATCGTCTTCCCCTTTTCATTTTCCACTAAAGCTTTAAACTTTGTGAAACAATGGTAGGACTCAGACTTCCTCACCCAAATTTTTCTAGAAATGTCATCAATAAATGAGATAAATTACTTTGCACCTCTAGAGATGCAACATGAGCCTCTCATAAGTTAGAATATCATATCCAGAAAATCCTTACTTCTAACAGTGGATGAATGGAAACTAGCTCTATGATGTTTACCATAGAGACGATATTCACAAAAATCTATATTAATAGATTTTAAACCAAGTAGTAATTCTTTGTATAGAAGTACCTTCAATCCTTCCTTGCTCATGTGTCCCAAACGTCTATGCCAGATTGATGTGGAACCCATCACATTGTTAATAACAGTTAATAGCATTGTAGACCATAGTCTCTCATATCAATTAATACAAACCACCTACTAACTCTACCTTTATGACCACTAGTGATTCTTTAACTATCCTCAATTTAATCTTTTCTCTAGAAAAATTATATTCATCTTCATCGAACTTTCCCAATGACAAAAGACTCTTCTGAAGATTTGACACATGTTGTACATTAGAAATAGTATGCGTAGAACCATCAAACATAGCAATTCGAACATCTCCAACTCCTACTATTTTACATGTGTTATTATTACCCCGGTAAATAGTACCCCCACATGACTATAATGGAATATGGTAGTAGTAGTTGAGCAAACTTGTGAGAAGCAGAAGTTTAGTTTACGAGGAAATATTGGAATATAGGGTGTTAGTTGCTAAGTTTTAAAGATGATATTCTGGGGTGTCGTTTGTCAATATTAGAAGTTAGAATGATACGGTGCGTTTTACTGCCATTTGTATTATATAACAACATACTCTTCTTCCAAAACAGATTTTGTAACAAAATTAATAACAGATTCTTCACTCACGTTTTGCTCTCTATTTTTTTCTTCTTACTATTTCTCTAGAATTTTCCAAGTTCTTCATGGTATTAGAGCCCTAGACAAATGTCCATGGCTACTTTGAATCCTAATCTCACAAACTTTGTTTCAAATGAAGAAATGGAGCAAGCTGGAAATACAAACTCAACTATACATTCAACATTGCCTACACCTTTAGTGAAGCTTGTGGAGAAGAATTAAGGCTACTGGAGATCACAAATTCTTCTGGCACTTGCGTCTCACGATCTGGATGGTTTTGTGACTGGTGAGAACATCTGTCCACCTATGTTTGTAATTGAAAATTTTGTAGATTCCTACAGTATGATAAAAAGATCAAACCCTAGATATTTTAGTTAGAAAAGAACAAATCAATTCCTAGTAAGCTGGTTTTTCTCTTCAATATCAGAATCCATGTTCAGAGATGTAGCTAAATGCACCAGCGCCTATGAACTTTGGAACACCTTAGACTTACATTTTCAGTCATTCTCTAAGGCTAGGACCTTGCACTTATGTAATATGTTACATACTACTAAAAAGGAGTTGTTGAGCATCAATGAATATGTTCTTAAGATGAAAGAACTAGGAGATAAGTTAATACCAGTGGAGTGAATATTGGTGATGAGGAATTACTCTTGTATATACTAGATGGCTTAGGTCCAGAATATGATGTTGTGGTGGACAGTTTAACATATAATAGCAGTAATGCAAGTATCCAGGAAGCTCTGTTTATGCTTCAAAAACATGAAATGAGGTTAGAGCGTCAGAATAGTGCTTTGACAAATTTTCATGAACATTTGAATTCTGCGTTAATTGCATTTAAGCAAGGGTCTAGTGATGCTACTGTTGCGGTCTCAACTCAGTTATCAGGAAACGTAAACCTGGAATACCAAGTTATTAGCCTTCTCATCCTGGATATCAACAAGATTATAATTCTGGTAATTTTATCCATGTTCTGGCTAACCATACAGAAGGTGTTTTGAATTTTGAAACTCAAAATTATCATGAAGCTGGCTATAATAGAGTGGTGTATCCTTTTGGTCCAAACTCTATATCTGGTGGTCCTCAATTTAATCCTAACTTTGTAAGAAGTCGTGGAAGAGGCCATGGTTATTTTAAGCCCAAATTAATCTACCAAGTGTGTGGGAAGACTAGTCATTCCGCTTGCAATGTTATCACTATTTCGATCAGGATTATCAAGGATTTACTCAACCAATGTATCATGTCTCCTATAGTCCTTTAGCCTCTCCTCAAAGTAATTCTTTAGGAGTTCACAATGAGCTAGTTCAACCTCTATTCGCTGCAAAGTTTGGAGCCAATAATGATTACAATAGTTCTTGCACTGGATTTCATGACTATTCAGATCATAATGTCTCATCGTTGAACCAAAAGCCTCTCTCAATGGATCAAACCACATAACAGATACAACATAACCATATGCTTCCACAATCATCTAACACAAATGGTCTATCTACTGGTCTTTCCTTAAACTCCTCAATTGGAACTCAATAGCAATCTACTGCTTCTTATTAAGTCGTAGCTACTCCACAAACTATGCACGATCAGTACTGGTATATGGACTTAGGCATATCCAATCGTATGACATCAGAAGTCTCTAACATGGTGCTTAAGACCAATTATCCAGGAACTTCAAAAGTGCAGGTTGGCAATAGAAAGTCCATTCCTATCACTCACACATGTATGCTCTTTGTACCTTCTTTTAATTCTAATAGAATTATTCAACTCAAGAACATTTTATGTGTTCCCAAAATAGCAAAAAATCTAGTGAGTATATCTAAGATTACCAAGGACAACAATGTCACGGTTGAATTTCATTCAAATTATTGCTTGGTAAAGGACAAACATAGCCAGGCTATCCTCCTTCAAGGGATAGTGAAAAATGGACTCTATCAACTAGACTTCTCAAAAAGCCTCTCTCTTCATTCTGCTACTAACATGTTGCCTACTAAAGCTACTGAAGTTGTTGTTTCTCATCCAATAAAGATACATGCTTTTCATATGAATGTTTCTCAAGATGTTTCCGTTAAAACTCTAAATAACACTGCTGTTACATCCTTGAATAATTCTACAAAAAATTCTGTTCAGATGTTTAATAATTCTGGTTCTCCAGATTTAGATTTACTACTGCTATGGCATGCAAGATTAGGCCATCCCAATGTTAAAACCTTGCATGTTGTTTTAGAGAGACTTAATGTAAAACATAGTTTGAAAAATAATAAAACTTTGTTTTGCGAAGCCTGCTAGCATGGGAAACTTAGTCAATGTTCATTTCCAACTTCTAATTCCAAAGCAAAAGCTTCATTAGAGCTTGTATATTCTGATCTATGGGGTCCTAAACCTCTTAGTTATACTAAAGGATACAAGTACCATATCATTTTTGTGGATGATTTCAACTGCTATACATGGATTTATCCACTTAAACTAAAGTCTGAAGCTTTTGTTTAGTTTCATGTTTTTGTTGAAAAACATTTGGGTTATAAGTTGAAGTGTTTGCAAACTGATTGGGGTGGAGAGTTCAAACCCTTTTTAGCATATTTGAAGCAACATGGTTTCATGTTTAGACACCCTTGCCCATATTTGTATCAACAAAATGAGAGAGTGGAAAGGAATCACAGATCCATTATGGAATTCGGCTTATCATTATTAGCTCATGTTGCTATGCCACTAAGTATTGGTGGTCTACATTTAGCACAACCATTTATCTCTTAAATAGATTGCCCTCCATAGTACTTGGATTGGTATCTCCTTATTTTGTGTTGTTTTAGCAAGATCCTTCCTACATTAACCTTAAGGTGTTTGGCTGTAGTTATTACCTTTATCTTCGACCTCATCACAAGCACAAACTTTCTTTTCACACTAAAAAGTGTGTTTTTCTTGACAATAGTTTGTCTCACAAAGGTTATCAGTATTTGTCCTCCTCTGGCAGAGTTTACATTGTGAAACAAGCCACGTTTAATGAGTTGGATTTTTCTTTCAAGACTGATTTTTCTTCTTCTGGTACTACAAACTCTTTATTGAGACCGGATCAATATGAGATTAGTTCATCCAGGCCCTAGACTCTTCCACACGATCTGCCTTCAACATCAAACACTGAGACTATTCCTAACTCAATTAACTATCATCCTACTGTTACTCAGAAGTCTGCTCCTCAACATGTTTCAAATCCCTTCCCTGCTCAGTCACCTACTGATGTTCAACCTCCCGGTGTTACTCACAACCTTGTTACTAATTAACCTATATCTTCTGTGAACTCTCCAATTATACATAATGCCTTAGCTTCTGATAAGTTCCTTTCTACTGCCAATCCTCCTTATTGGTCTATGTCTTCTACTGATTGTTCACTAAAGACTACCTCTTCTGATGTTCTACTCAGAGATGTTCCTGGCATTAAATTCGAGGTGATGCTTCCTTGTTCTTCCAAACCAGCACGCCATCCTCATTTACATCTGATGATTACACGGTCCAAGTCAAGCTGTGGTCCTTCAGCCTTTCCAGTGGAATTGTCTTCTAATGTCATTATCAAAGAACCAAAATTAGTTGTTGAAGCACTACTTATTCCTAAATGGAAACAAACAATGGATAGTGAGTATCAAGCCTTACTAACAAATAAGACTTGGGAGCTTATTCCTTATGAAGAAGGTATTAATATTGTGGGGTGTAAATGGGTGTTTAAAACAAAACTCAACTTCGATAGAACCCTCAAAAAACAAAGCTAGACTTGTAGCTAATGGGTTTCAACAAACCCCTGGATATTTTCTCTCCTGTTATTAAGGCAGCAACCATAAGCATAATGTTGACTATGGCAGTATATCAAAGTTGGGAAATACAACAACTTGATGTCAACAATGCCTTCTTGAATGGGGAGTTGACATAAATAGTCTTTATGATGCCTCCTAAGGGTGTTTCTATTGGTGATCATGGCCAAATGGTATGTAAATTGCATAAAGCCTTGTATGGTCTTAAACAAGCCCCTAGGGCCTAGTTCGATAAGCTCAAAAATGTCCTCTTAGACTGGGGTTTTGTCAACTATGTTTCAGATGTTATTCTATTTTATTTTTATAAAAATGGTCCTCAAGTATTGTACCTTTTAGTCTATGTAAACGATATCCTTGTGATAGGGAATGATAGCCAACTAATTTCTCAGGTTGTCACTGATCTTAACAACAAGTTTGCATTAAAAAACTGGGTGAAGTGCAATATTTTTTGGGATTTAAAGTCAAGAGAAATGCCTTTGGTCTATTACTTACTCAGACTAAATATGCTCAAGATCTTTTACACAAAGCTGGAATGGAGGATTCTAAGCCTTGCAATACCCCTATGGTGACTGGAATAAAGCTTGGGAAAGAGTACAGTGTCTTATTTGATCTTCCTACACTATACTGCAACACTATAGGAGGTCTACAATACCTCACTCTTTTCAGACCAGACTTGGGTTTTGCTATCAATAAGCTAAGCCAATTCTTGCAACATCCAACTATGACTCACTAGATAGCTTGTAAAAGGGTTTTGCACTATGTAAAAGGTATACTACAACATGACATTCTATTTTCTCGCAAGAAACCTTTACATTTAGAAGCATTTGCAGATGCAGATTGGGCTGGTGATGAAATTGATAGAAGGTCAAATAGCGGCTATGGAGTGTTTCTTGGAGGAAATCTAGTTCAGTGGTCTTCTAGGAAGCAAAAGGTGGTTTCTCTATCCTCTACAGAAGCTGAATACAAGTTCCTAAGCCAGGCTACTACTGAGTTAGTATGGATGCAACACCTTTTTGAAGAATTAGGAATTCACATCATGAACACACCTATCATTTGGTGTGATAACATGAGTGATGGGCTTTGACCTCTAATCCTGTCTTTCATGCCAAGACCAAACACATAGAAACAGATGTTCATTTTCTAAGGGATCTTGTTGCCAAAAAATTGCTATCAGTTCAGTACGTGGCTTCTGACTTTCAAACCGTAGTGTTTTGACTAAAGCTTTGCCTGGTGCTAAGTTTGCTTTCTTTAAAGAGAAGTTGTGTGTTACTTCTGAATTACATGTACTTGTGAGTTAAAAGTCACAAGAAATGGTTGTTGTGGTCATTGTCTAGTCTGATCACTTTGTCTGATCACTTCATTGTCTAAGGTGCTGTAGTAAATGTAGTTACAAGATGTGCAAGTGAGTGTAGAAAAAGAAAGTAATGTTGCATGTAAAGAGACATATGTTGTCATCAGACTTGTGAGTAGCAGAAGAAGTTTAGTTTACGGGGAAATAATGGAATATGGTTGTAGTAGTTGAGCAAACTTGTGAGAAGCAGAAGAAGTTTTTTTTATTGGGAAATATTGGAATATATGTTGTTAGTTGTTAAGTTTTAAAGATGATATACTGAGGTGTCGTTTGTTATTATTAGAAGTTAGAATGATACGGTGCATTTTACTGCCATTTGTATTATATAATAGCAACGCACTCTTCTTCCAAAACAAATTTTGTAATAGAATTAATAACAGATTCTTCACTCCTATTTTGCTCTTTGTTTTTCTGTTTCTTTTTCTCTATTTTTTTTCTTCTTACTATTTCTCTAGAATTTTCCAAGTTCTTACTAATAGATGTGAAACCAATCTTTATGTGATGTCATATGAAATGAAGCAACCAAATCTAACACCCATTGATATTTTATACCTTCTTGCGAATTTATTGACAACACATTTCCATCTTCACATGAATCTCTAACTTCAACAATCTTACCTGCGAAGTATTTGTAAGTAAATCGATGGGTGAACGCAGCAGTAAACAAAAAAAAAAATTCCATCAATTACTCTGATTAACCCAAGATCAGGTCTAATATGTATATATTTTACATGCTTAAATTGAAAAGAAAAAATGTAACATTAATCCAGACAAGGATCAGAGATCTTACGCACGTTTGGAGGCTCCTTCAAATGTTTCCGAATCTACTTCGCTACCGATCTAAGAATAGGATCGAGCGAACGGTGATCCACACGAAGAAAATCCGAAGAACCAAAGAGGGATTTGCTAGATCCTCTTTAGCTTCAAGAATCAACTTTAAAATCAAAGAAAACTTTGATTCAAATAGAGGCAAAAACGTGAGAGGAGTAGAGAAAAAGGGCTGCCTCTTTTCTCTCCTTTTCTTTGATTGAATGAAAAAATTAATTCATTCTTTAACTCACATGCACTTATATAGTGCATGTGTCAAAACCCTATTCCAATGAGGAATAGGCATGGGCTCTAACCCTTGTATCTAAACACCCCTCTTGTGGTATTTTTATTTTAAATAAATTATTATTATAATTAAAGTCAATTAATATATTTATGAAATATATTAACATTTAATTAACAATAATAATTTATTTAAATATATGCATACATATATTTAAATATAATTTCACTTATTTAATTTTAACATTAAATTAAACAGAGGCAACAACCTCAACAAATTTAATTTCATCGTGAGATTACCAAAATACCCTTTCATCCTAAAAGACGAAAATGCCCCTTGCACAAACTGATTCTTAAATTATCTTTTATGTGTGTGACCCGTAGGCTCCTCATCATATCGGTAGTGACGAGTATCGAGATTAACACCAATAAATCGTCTCACTACACATAAACTAAGATTAGACCCTAGCAAGGCATCATAGCCACTCGATAGATTCAGATTCAGTGAAACATCTACCTATCAACGATATGGTTACCGTGCAATCAAATCTTTTCATCATCTGTTATCTCATCGAGATTAAGGTACATAAATAGTGTCAACCTCAATTACTTTCGATGTGTTTGTATTCAGTTACTGGATCAATGACTAGACTAATAAATTAGATTGGGCAACAGCTCAATCCCATTGTGGCCATAGCTTTTCATTTTCATATACTAAATTGCTCCGTGAGATAACTTCTCCCATACTCGAGAGTGATGAATCCTTTGTCGATCCACCATAGTCTTGATACACTTTTCGATGCAGCCAATCACTACCGTATTGATAGCTCTAAATAAAACTACATTGGGCTAGTGTCAAACTACACCAATCGGTGTAACCAATCACTACCGTATTGATAGCTCTAAATAAAACTATGTTAGGCTATTGTCAAACTACACCAATCGGTGCACAAGGCGCTCTAGTGATCTCAAGTCTAAGGATCACATGCACCACCATTTATTAGAGGATTTGTTCCATAGACACTGGGGTTACCATCTATATGGAATACTCTAGTAGGTCAGTCTAGTGAACTTGCCTACAACAAGCACCCATGTGTTGCACCAAGTTGTCGACAAACAACCTTGACAAGTGAGATCAATAACTGTCTTTCGACAAGGTCGTTCAACACTATGATAGTCTTACCGTATTATGTGTGCTCTTGGTTAGAATAATACCGGGGCTACAGACATTTCTAGAATGGCCACCATATGTGCTCATAGGGTTTTCACTATCAAGATTTAAAACACTTGATACCTTGTCACGGTTCTACCATCCTAAGGACATATATCAATACATATCAATGTGATTTACATGGTATAAAATGAAATGCATTTTATTGATCAATGAATATTATTACAAAGTGTCAATTCTATAATAATTGATTGGCTCTAGGGCACCTATTCTAACAATATTTGAGTTTGATGCTAGTAGATCAAACTTTGGATTTTCTTGATTTGTTTTTTAATCTACAATCTTTGCACATGTGGCCCCTCCTTTCGCAATTCTAACACTTCAATTTGCTTTTGCCTTTGGACTTCAATCTAGATTGATATCTACTTCCATCTACTCTTTCTGTAACTCTACCTTGTGCCACCATGACATCACCTAACGAATTGCCTTTTGGTTTCCTACGTGATTCTTCAATGAGTAAGAAAGAGTCTACAAATTGATAAGTGAGATCTATATCTTTACTGATGTTCAAGACCAAGGTATCCCACGACTCAGGCAGAGAACAAAGCAACAAAGTAGCTTTTTCTTTTTCATCAATCTTCACCTCAATAGCTGTTAATTTGTTAATCATGGTGTTGAAGTCATTCAAGTGTTGTTGCAAAAAGGACATAGGTTTTATTGTTGCTTTGTAGAAAGATCCTATTTGATGTAGACTTCCTTTCATATATTGTTTGCAATTTGTCCCATAAGCCTTTTCCCGTAGTTTCTTCAGATACATTGAATAAAACTACCTCATCTATTGCAAGATAATTATCTGCCATGGCCAACTGGTCTTTCTGTATTTTTCCATCAAATATCTCCTCTAGCTTTGCCTCTTTTCCTTTCAAAGCAAATGCACATCTATCCTTCACAAGTGCCGCCCACATCTTCAACTTCCATAATTCGAATTTGGAACCATTGAATCTTGGCACCTCAAATTTTGTGGAACTTAATGCCATCCTTAATTATAAACCCTAAAACACTAGTCTTGCATTTTGAAAATTTCTACCTAGGCTCTGATACTAATTGTTGTAGAATATTTGGTCAAACACACACCTAATAGGTTTAATTAGAACACCAAGGAAGGAACAATAAAGAATAAATGAGAAGAAAATAACACACATTGGATTTACATAGTTCGGCACTATGCCTACGTCCACAGGCGCTCATAAATGTTTACTTCACTAGAACAAGAGACAAATACGATATCACAGATCTCTCTACACCTAGTAACTACCTACAACCTCTTAATCAAGTACTTACAAAAGACTCAATACATCACCCATTTATAGTTCTCTAATCCTAAGATTTTAGGAACCCAAAGTCCTCAAGGAATAGGAACTCTAAATAAATGTGTCTACATGCATAAGAGAAATAAATCTAATGTAAATGAAATGATAATTCAATCTAATCCTAGGTGGAAAAGATTCACATCCTAGTAGGAGTTAATATCTCATTAGGAAAAGACTCCTAATCTAACATGTATGTACCTCTGTACGACTCTCCATAATTTGGTATAAATTGTGAAACACGTGAGGAAAAAAAATTATTGTTCTAAATGATCTAGACATAGATTTGATACATATATTCTATTGAGATCTTAGTCTACATTATCTAAATTAATAAAATGATTAGTTACAACTATTATATTTTAAATAATTAATGATTAGTCAGAATATTAGGTTTTGCTGATGTAACATCTTATTTTTATTTGCATAAGATAGATAGGAAAGAGAAAAAACAACTTAATCAAACAATACTTCTTATGGTCAAAGTAAAAGCATCATTAATTAAGTAGTCTTTTATGCAGGCAATAATTAATTATATAGCTGCAGTAACTGGAAACCAAGAAGTCATGGTCCAACCGCCAAGGCCCCAGTGATTCCATCGAGATCAAAAGCTGTAACTTTGCTCAAAAGGGTAGAAAGTTGAAAAATATCAAACATTGAATCACAGTGCTATTATTTTACATGTTCAATTAGCAAGAGTGTCTTTCATGACGAATCATAGAGGAAATTCTTGTGTACGGACTTAATTATTTCAATGCACTTTTCAACAAAAAACGGCATTTGATGGAGGAGAAATTAAAACAATGTTGTTGTAACAAATCGATTTAATACATTGGGTAAAAATACTCAGTTTTCAACAATTCGAAAGTAAATCTTTGATTTGGATCCTCAAAGTTGATGAAAAGTATTGACAAAAAAAAAAAAAAGAACAAGCTACCTAAGAAGCTAGTGATTAAATCATCAGAAAACCTAATTTCTGAAACAATTAATTGAATTAAGTTTCATTTTAATTATTTCCTTCATTACTTGCCTTTGAGTTTCAAATAGAATATGCAGTTCGTACAAAGTACAAAGCACAGATTGACCATTAAAAAAAAGTTTTTTTTTTTTTTTACAAAAATGTGGTGTATATTTGTGTGTATTCCATATTATTGGTAAGCATTAAGGAGTATGTCATAGTCAAATTTTTTTTTTTTTTTTTTGGGTGACCGGGAGTATTCGACTAGTTTACATGCACCTCAACTAATTCTCTAAAGCTCTGAAGTTGATGAGCAGGTAAGCCCCTCAGTGGCTACTCTATTAGCGTCTGTGAGGACTCGAACTCAAGAGCTCATGAAAACCTCATTTTACTTTTTTAATCAGGCCACCCGGTAGTAGTGGTATTTAGTTCGATGCACGAGTACGAAACCTACCAACCCACTCCATCAAGTCAAATTATACCACTGTTTTAAAACAAACCCGACCGGTTTAACCTAGAATCAAGAGCTACACCGGGCCAGGTTAACATTTTTTCCTATTCACCCAAAACTCTAGAATTGGGATGATGATCAGTGAACAATTGAAGGCCAGGATGTTGGGGTTTTTAAAGAGAAAGTGTCAGTGAGTGCAATGGTGGCGACGGAGTTGATTCCGATCAGTTAATCAACTAGAAGTTGAAAAAAACTGGCAACGACAATAGCCAACTTTTGCCAGTGTTGGCAAGGCTAACGGGGGTGGGTGAGGTGGGTTTGATCGGGAGGAGAGAGAAGAGTATTTTTGGGGTGTGAGGGGGTTGTCAACGCAGGTGTCGATGAGATCTGGCCAAAATATAACCAATTTCAACAGATCTTAGGTAGATTTCAGGGGAATGGGCTCAAGGGACGATTGGGATTGCATTTAGAGTGTTTTTGCCACCAACCAGTCACCGATTGATTTGTATTTGGGTGTGTTTATTAATTTTAAACCTATAGGGACTAACTGTTATTTTTAGGGGTGTATTTGTTAAATTTTAAAAGTTTTGTCACCCAATGTGATCGACCGGTCAAACGGTAAACCAGTCAACCCAGGACCCGACAACTTTGTCGAGTTTCACCCCGCATTGGTTTTAAAACATTGAATTTACACAAGAGATCGTACTAGACACATTATTTTGTAGCTTTCATCGAGTCAATTACAAGAAGGGATACGCGGTTTCATTCATTGTGGATCATAATATTAGCACGAAGCTTCTCACCAGTCATCTTATTTTGTCTTCGATTAAATATATATTTGCATGCGGATTAAGACGGTCGTGGGGTTACTCTCATTCTCATATGGAATCGACTCTTATTCAAATTTGCAATATATAAACTTTGACTCGTTGATTGAGTATTAATGCTCACCACAGGAGTAGTATCGCAGTTCCTGGCTGCTGGAAAAACCCAGCTTTAATTTATGTCGTTTTGTTAAGATCTAGATTGTTTTTCTTTGTTACTGTTTAAGTTCTGAGTCAGAGGTACTTCGTTTCGAACAGCAAGTCTTTACGATAAGACTCTGACTTTAATTTGCACGTCTGGATAATACGAGTACTCTGTTCATTGTATTGGTCAATAAAGATGATTGACCTTGACTCTTTAACTTTTTCAAACGCTTTAAAAATCTTTTTCGTGAAAATTGTGGTTTCATTTCTAGAATTTTGAGGTCATCCTAACGTGTGCATGCGGTGCGCAATAAAATTGCTCATTTTTTATATTGAAGTTGATCATGTTAATTTTTGTTCCAGGAACGAATTCAGTTTTATATATTCTTTGTACTGGAATATTTGTCATACTTCTTTTCGTTCCAGCAATCTAGAAATTAGGTTAAGATTTCTTTCGTTTGAGACATGTATTATATATATATAGTCAAAATATATATTTGTCAAGGGAAGATAATGAACATGACCAAATGGGTGATTAGCAAGTCAATAAGGATTAAATGACTAAATTAATGCTAATGGATAAAGGAAAAATGTGTCTCCAGTATAAGACTAACTCCTAATCGAGGCTCGGATATATTAGCCACAAGCTGTTTTCAGTGTGAGATTCAAAGCCCTAACATTGCATGTAAGTTCGTCATCCACTGGGAATCTAGTTGCCAGCTGTATCAAGCTTGTGATTTGATATATTTTCTTTAAATTCATTAGAAACTCTGACTGTAAGCTTCAAATGGGTGGAATATATTTGAGATTTCCACTCCTTTCAAATACTCTATATTCGAGGTTTGTAGAATTAATGAACAAATATTATTGTCAATTAGAGAGAGATATTGGGTTTGAATGTATATCAATCAAGAAGCTTGTCATCACGTAAATTAACTTTATTTATATATATCATCAGTTTTTTCAGGAATCAGGAATTGTCTTTTGATATGAGAATTGTATGCAAAGCAGGTGGCTTCGTGGTCCCATTTAATCGCTCTGATTTCTGAAAATCTTTGACCGATTTATCACGATGGATAACGATGAGAAAATGATTGTGACACTCGAAATAGAAAATCAAGTCTTGCGTCCTTTATAATCTGAAATTGTCTTTCTGCGAAAAGTCTTAATCTTACCATAAGATCTATTTATGATCAATTTGTACTTCTAGATGAAAAGGCTACTACTTTGAATATTTAATTTCTTCTTTTCAAAGACTTCAGCAAATTCCAGATTTGGCGGTCACCGACTCATCCTAACCTATTGCTCATGTAATCGTGTTTATAGCCGATAAGAAAAATGAATAAACCCGATGGCAAACCTTTAACTAATGAAGTCAGTTATATTTAAGAGGTTTGTGTTAAGTTGTAGGAGGATATCTATCCATTTATGCAATTATCTAATCTATTGGACTTATAGGATGTTTGAGGATTAGGCAAAACTCTAATTGGGTTTGGATACCTCAGTTACTTAAAAAAAAAAAAAAAAAAAAAGAGAGAGAGAAAAAATCGAATCCTTATTCAACAGTATATATAGAGAAACTAATTTGAAAAAATTTCATGATTTCTTTTTACAAATTTACATGCTAATGTTATCTGGGATGAGAATGTCTTTTCCTAATGTAACATCTTTTATTTCTTGAAAATAGAAAAAATAAATAAAATAAAGCCCAATATGTATAGATTTAACTAAGCAAGACTTTTTTTTTTTAATTAATTAAGGGAGAAAGCAATTCACTGATCTATCTTATTAATATATTATTAGCCTAAATAGGAATCAAATTTAAAGATAAGGGATTTAAAATCAAATAATGTCTTTCCAAATTTATATCTCATTTCTCAAATGATGTAACATTGATTAATGATTTATTGACATGTAATTTACTACACTATTTCATCATTCACGTGATAGTTTACAATTAATATTATTTTTTAAGATTTAATATATAGATTTTTTATTGTCAGACATTTTATATTGTGTAACCAAAAAATTAGTAAAAACGGAGTTAAAACAAAAATATTAATGTAATTAATTAACTGCATTAATTGAATAAAAAGATCAAACGAAAGTGGACAAATTAATAATTAAAAAATAAAAGAAGAAGAAAATTTATCAACAAAGGGATGCTTACTAAACTTGCCTTTCTGGGCACTTATTTTTATTTATGGAAGCTTCATTTGTTTTGGGCTTGCATATGGGCTGATCTGTGGGCTAAGATGACCAGCCCACAAACTAAGCAAAATATCAAGTTTAATTGGGCTAGAGTGATTAGGCCCAACTCAATTTGTGCCGTCTGTGGTTCTACTTAAATTCTACACTCCTTATTTATAAGACACATGAAACAAATATTTAATACTCCCCAAATATTTATTGCATTATAAAGCTTCATCTGAATTCCAATGTTCTGAAACCGACTCATCTAATGACCTGGCCAGGCGATTAGGTCACGAGTGGACCGGTTCGACTGACCGATCGGGTCAATGCTAAAGTCAGCATGACGCCACCCACAAAACAAAACCACAATACTTATAAGAGTAATGCTACGGACACCGAATTTGTGCATCGAAATTTTTTACCGAACGACGTGGCATCCACTAAGACGTGGCCATGTTGGATAGAAAATATTAATTCCGTGAATGGACGGTCATCCATCTTACACGGACGGTCGTCCATACATTATGGACGACCGTTCATAACGAATGGACGATCGTCCATGACAATATCAATAGACTCTCATCCATATAATATGGACGTGTATCCATTTACTAGGACGCCCATCCAGAAAAGTTTAAAAACAAATAATGGACGGCCATCCATACCCAAATTCTAGTTTAATAAAAAAATTTCCTTAAAAAATTCTACATTGTGAGTACTTTTTATCTAGTTCTTCATTTCTCTCTTGCTTTGCATTTTTTTTTATAAATGAAATTTTTTTTTGTAAATTTAAAAAAAAAATATATATATTTGAGTCTGGATGCTAGTCCTCCTCATTAGATGGATTGGCGTCTATACTTTGTACTTTAGTTTTTTTTTTTTCTTTTATTTCATCCAAAAAATTTGTGCTTTAAAAAATGAATATTTCATTTCAAAATTTTGATGATTATTTGTAGAAGCGTCTTAGACAAGCTATAGGTTTTTATAAATGAAAAAGAAATTGTAAATTTTTTAAAAAAAAAATTATTTCAGATGGACTGGCATCCAATACTTTATGCTTTAAAATTATATGGACGGTTGTCCATATAATGTAGACGGTCATCCATAGTAAAGGGACTCTCGTCTATAATATATGGACGGGGGTCCATTGATATTTTCTAGACTCTCGTCCATTCTTGATGAACAGTCGTCCATAAGATATGGACAGACGTCTATAATTGTTGGATGGCCGTTCATTCATTGAATATTTGTGTTGTGTCCTATGTGGCCACGTTCGACTCAGATGCCACATAGATCGGTGCAAAATTTTGGTACCAGCATTCGGTGTCTATAGCATTTTTGTACTTATAAATGTGTTGGGTTGGGAAAGTTCAAAGTTGGGTGAGGCAAACTATCGAACAAGTGGTGGCCGAGTTTAGGGAAGAAGTGAAGGTGGAGGATCTCGACAGCCAGGAAACAGACAACAAGCACAAGAGCGCACCATTGACACAACAACACAGCCAGAGGTGAGATTTTAGCCTCTAAAAATATCATATAAACATGTAAAAATATTTATATTCACCAATAAAAGAAGCTTAGAGAACACATAACATATAGATAATATTTTTGGTTTGAAAAGTAAAAGGTTAAATCTTATTTTCAATAGAGGAAAGCTTATAAAAGACAAGGGAGGCATTTGAAGCAAAGAATTTCACCATCACATTCAAACTCTACCACATCTCCTCATCCCTTCTCTAAACTGTCTTTCTTTCTTTTAGGTTTACACTTGCTCTGTTACATTTGTTCTTTCCACTAATCCACGGTTTTAAGTGTTGATGGCTTTTATTTAGGTTTCATGTCAACTATTGGTAATGGCAGATCGCAGACGTGAAGCTGGAAGAAGATTCTAAGGAAGTCAAATGAAATTGAAATGAAGGAAAAAAATAGAAATGGGTTAAAATTCCTTTAGTTTAGGGATTTTGAATATTAGACTGGATTTTATTCCAAGTTGGTTGGACCGATGGTTTAACACTGTTATGCCGGTCTACAAGCGGTACAAAACGGTCTAACAAGTCAATCCGAGTTTATTTCTACTATGAACTAGGGAAGCTATCGAAACCCGTCAGACTGACCGATCCGATCTGGGTTTCAGAACATTGTTGAATTCTAGATACATTCGATTTTTTAAATACTTAAAATTGGATAAAATTAGGCAATATTATAATACGATAATTAAATGGAAGTTTTATATTAAATGGAACTATATTTTTTATCTGTTAAAATTTTAAAATTTTGTAATAAATATGTATTTAAAATGAATAATAATCCACATTACAAATAATATCCTAAATTCACATATGTAATCCTAGAGCATGTTTGGCACCCAATATAGCATAGCATAAGAAACACTACATACCACTAAATAATACAATGTTATGTTGGGCGACAAAACTGCATACCATTAAATAATGTCAAGTTTAAAATAATGCAATGTACTCTATATGAAATAATGCAAAGTCTAAAATAATAGTGCCAAGTAAAACCATGACACATGTTAATGCAATACCTTGTCCAGAGGTGGAACAAATGGGCTGGATTAGGCTGGTAAACCGTAACCCAACCTGCCTCAACCTGGGTATACCCCGCCGGGCGGGTTGGGCCTTCATAGGTCAACCCGACGACCCGACGGGTTATATATTTAAAAAAAAAAAAAAAAAAAACTCGTCCAACCCACCAGGTTGGGGGTTTTCAACTTGCAGATCAACCTGACGGGTTGGACAAAAAAAAATTTAAAAATTTAAATTAAATATTTTTTTTGCAAAAACCCATTTTACCCTTGAAATATAGTTATTTTATAGCAGTTGAAGGGGTATTTTTGGTCATTTTCTTTTCCCTTTTTTTTCTATAAATAGGGCATAAACTCTCATATTTCCTTACATCCCAAATTCTCTCATTCTCTCATTTTCTCTATTGAAATCTCTCAATCTCTTTGTTGTCATTTGTCAATTTGCTCTCATTTTAATTTTTATTAGTTTTTACAATTTTCAATTCATATTTCCAAATTCCAATTTTCGTTCTTTAATTCTTTATTTCTTCTATATCCATTTTTGTTTTTTAACTAGAATGGATAGATATTTTTATCCCATCAATTTCGATGATGAAGAAAATTATCCTAGTCCCCCTGAATTTACTAACGTAAATGTAGTAGATTCAAATAGTCCCGTTTTCCCATTCTCAGAATATGATACACCTCAATATTTCCTCCCTTCCTCCCCATGCTGCTACAGCTCCCATTGGTTCTAGAAGTCGTCCTCATAATCGTCGTACTCGTCCAACTACATCTCAAACAGAAGCAGGTTCAACAACTGTAGTGGGAACCGATGACAGGCACATATCAGACATTTGAATGCATTTCAAAAAGTTTTATGAGACAGAAAATGGAGTTCAAGTAAAGAAAGCAAGATGCAAGAATTGTGGAAATATTTATAAAGCTGATGCAGGTAATGGTACTAGTACTTTAAAAAGGCATGCTAGTAAACATATAAATCAACATGGGAATAGAGAAACCAATCAAACTCAAATAACTAATATGGGTACTACTTGGCGTTATACTTCTGATGTATATAGGGAACAACTAGCTTTATATATTGCTGCAACTGATCAACCTATTAATATGGCTAAAGATAAATATTTTGAAAGATTTATTAAAAATTCATTTTTTACAGGATTTTAAAGTTATTCTAAAATTGCAACTAGAAATGATTTAATAAAATTGTTTGGGAAAATGAAATTAGAATTAAAAAATAAAATACATAGTTGTCATGTTAGTGTGGCTCTAACCGCCGATATTTAGAGTGGTAGAGCTGAACAAGATTATATTTGTGTGACTAGTCATTATTTTAATAACGAATATAAATTAAATAAATCTTTATTGCGATTTAGATCAATGGATGTGGATCATAGTGGTCAACAAATTTATAATAAAATTGTTGAAGTTTTAGAAGATTATAATATTGTTCACAAAGTGATAAGTTTAACTTTAGATAATGCAAGTGCTAATAGTAGAGCTATAGATTTGTTTAAAATAAATTTCCCTTTTTATGATAATTTGAAGTTTTTTCACCAACGTTGTGCATATCACATTATTAATTTAATTGTGAAAAGTGATATAAAAAAAATTTAGAAATAATATTGATAGAATTAGGGATTCTTTAGCTTAAATTACTAGTAGTAATAGAAGAAATGTTGAATTTCAAGATGCTTGTATAAAATCAAATATGTCTCCTAGAACTTTTGCATTAGACATATCTGTCAGATTGAATAGTACTTATTTAATGCTTGATTCATGTTTACCTTATGCTAATTTAATTAGTTATTTTGTAGCAAATAATAGGGGTCCTCATTATTTGGTAGACAGTGATTGGCATATAGCTCAAAAATTTCATTCTTTTCTTAAATTTTTTTATCAATCCACTTTAAAACTTTCTGGTGTGTATTATCCTACTAGTCTATTGGTAATACATACAATTATAAGAATTTCATATTTATTTAAAAAAAAAAAACAAAAACAATGAAATTTTAGCGGGACTAATAGAGGCAATGGAATTAAAATTTAAAAAATATTGGAAACCCCTTCCTTTTCTTTTTGGTTTAGCTGTCATATTTGATCCTAGAATTAAATTAGTAAGTTTAGAAAATGTTTTAGACACGTTAAGTGAAAATTTACGAGATGAAGCATAAGCCAATCAACTAGTAGAGATAAGACAATGTCTTCCAGAGGTATATTTGCAATATGAAAACAGGTATGGGAACCAGCGAAGAGGCGAAATACCCGATGAAGTAGTATTAGAAGACACAAATGAAGACTATGACTCCTGGAATGCACTTAATAGGCCGAAGAGGATTCAAACCCGAAGCATAGCCTCCTCTTCAGAAGCATCAACAACAAATATATTGTCCTCCATGCAGCTACAGAGTAATGAGCTTCACCAATATTTGGGAACCCCTGACGTGCTACCAATAGATCCATAACAAAGAGCTAACTTTAATGTCTTTATATATTGGAAAACCAGAAAATGTATTTTTCCGGTATTATCATGACTTGCCCTAAATATTTTCTTTGTTCCTGTCTCAACCATCTCATCCGAACAAACATTTAGTGCAAGTGGAAGAATTTTAAATGACAGGAGGACTAAACTTTCACCAAAATTAATTGAAGTCCTCACATGTCTTCGAGATTGGGAACGATCGTGCCATCAAGATCAATACAAGATTGTCGACGATACTTTAATAGAATCATTTCAATTTTGTAATTTAGATGATACAAATAAGAGAGGTTCTAGTCAACCCTCAAATTAGTTGTTTTTATAAATTGCAACTTTATAATTTGTGAATTAACTGTCAATTATTGCACTCTTTTTTCCTTACCAAGTTTTTGTTCCAATTGGGTTTTTCTTGGTAAGGTTTTTAACGAGGCAATAATTGTTGTAATTTCTTATTTCTTATTTTATTTTTTGATAAATGAATAAATCTATTTTTTCTTATATTACAATTTAGTTGTATTGAAATAGAATTAATATTTGAAATGTTAACAAAAAAATTAATTTAATTGAATTATTGATATTTGAAAAGTTAACTAAAAAAAATTACACAAAAGAAAAAAAATTAAAAAATTTCGGGCCGGCCGACATAAAAACCCACCAGGTTAGGGTTAGCAGACCAGGCTGGGCCAACCCTTCTGGCCAAAGAGGCAGGCCGAGTTGTTTGGGAGTTGGGTTAGGCACGACCCATAATTTTGCTTAACCTGCCATGGGCCGGGCCGAGCAAGTTATTTTTCCATTTTTATTGTCAAACTATGGTTAACACCAGTTATTGGCGTTGACCACTGTTGACCGCCATTTGACCTATGTTGATTAGTGTTTGATCTATGTTGACCAATATTTGACCATTGTTTTTACTTTTGTTGACCGGCATTGATTTGATACATATCATCAAGTGTGTTATCTGCATAAGAACAAGTTAGTCCATAGTTGCATTAGAATAACTTCATGTAGTTGATTAGTTGCATTGGAATAGAACCTTATTGTTGCATAAGAATAGGATCAGTAACTGCACGTTTATCACTTAATTACTTGGCTAATTTGTTATTGTAAGCACTATAAAAAGTGATGTTGGAATTGAATAAGAGGGAAAACTTATCTAATCAATTATTATCTCTCTTAGCATCCCTACTATCTCCCTTCTTCTCTTCCAATAAGTTGTTGCATGGACACCAAAGGCAAAACCAATGCCAAGTTTTGCAATGAGATCAATGAATCTTAGCTCGCCATCAGTCTAGTTTCAACCAAGTGCACGCCACTCTCCAAACTGTCCTCATCGAGCTTCAAGCCCTACAAGCCACTCGCAACCAACCCCAAGTCCCTAATTCGGATGATGTTAACCCCTTTGTTGTTGTGCATCATCCTAATCAGCCAACCACAAATTGCTCGTAGCCACAAACCAAATTGTAATCCCCACACCTCAACCCTTCGCACCAAATTCCCACCACAAGCTCTATTTTCGAAAATTCATCAGCGACGACCCAATTGGATGGATTTTTCGTGTCGAGCAATATTTTGAGTTGCAGCATGCCCTCATTCATGAGCGTGTGCAAATTGCATCCTTTCATTTGGAAGGAACTGACTTACAATGGCATCGATGGTTGACAAAATTCAAAGGGCCATTATTGTGGGAAGAATTTACCATGGCATTGTTGCATCATTTTGGTCCCACTAAGTTTGATGACCCATCTGAGTTCTTACCCACCTAAAACAAACATCTAGTGTTATCAAGAAGAATTCATGCATCTTTCACAATTGATTGACAACTTGCTCGAAAGTTATTTGATTGGTTGTTTCATTGCAAGATAGAAGAATGAAGCACGATTAGATGTCAAAATCTAAAAGTCATGCACCTTGTCTAAAGCCATTAGGTTCGCTTGATTGATAGAAAGGCATAATACAATATTTAAAAGATCTGCCACCTTCCCTCGATTCACCCCGATAACACCACTAAAAATAGTCAGCGTCCTTGGGCTACCACCCACCACTCCCAATACCAAAATTGCTACCAATGTTCCGACCACATCCCCACCCTCATTCAAGAACATCGGGAGAAAGGCTTTTTGTTTTTACTGCGATGAAAAATATGTCCCTGGTCACTATTGCAAAAACCCCAATTGTTCATGATTAAGGATGTCCACTTTGACAAACCCCAACCACAAGTTGTGTAACCCCCGTAACCTAATGTGGTTGTGTATTTGATTGTTTAGGATAGGAAAGGTAATTTTAGAGTGTAATGTATGTTGTGCATTCCTTAAATTTTTCATATGTGAATGATTTGAGTTGTGGATTGTTGCTTGTGAGAAGGAACTCCTTGAGAGTATTATATATGTGTTGTTGTTTTGAAATTGTGGAGTTCATGTTGGTGTTTTGTGTAAATAATTGTGGTTGGAGTTGGAAAATGATGATTTTTTATGTTGGTAGTATGACTAGAGTTGAGTTGTTTCTTGGAAGAGGGTGCTAGGGAGTGAATAAAGGAGAAAATAAGGCATTTGGGCAATGAGCTTTCTTTAAAAAAAAAAAAAAAAAAAAAAAAAAAGGGTGGGGGGGTTAATTGCAAGTTTTCAGAAGTTGGGCAAAAATTGTTGATAATACAAAAATTGGGCTAAATTGTTATTATGAAATCATGTTTGAAAACTTATATTTTGCCCTATACTGCATATGATGATTTAATATTATGGTATATGTTTTCATTATGTATAATGATATGAGATTTATGAAAAACGGTGAATTGAAAGTATGTATATGAGGATAGTGGTTTTCAAACCATCCTATGTAGTACCCATTCTCCCCATATGATTGATTGTAATTCCACCTTAGCGATGTAAGATGCCGTCGGGTATGATTGATTGTGATTCCACCCGAGCGGTGAAGAAACTACTGGGTATGATTAATTGTGATTTTGCCCAAGCGATGTAGGATGCCACCGAGTATGATGGATTGTTGTATAGGCCTAAGCAATGTAAGATGCCACCTGGCAAGACTAATTTGTGGTTCTAGTCAAATGATGTAGGATGTCACTGGGTAAAACGATTTTACCCTTGGGTATTAGTTGGGTGAGATTTTTCACATGTGATTGAGAGAATGGGAATTTATAAATGCAAATGTTATTCGTATATGAAATCTTTTTATAAATGATATTTTTACAGAAATATGAGTATTGATTTGTTTACCATAAAAGTTTTCAGGAAGAAGTTTTACAATGAGAGATGGTATATATTTATATACATGTTTATGGAAATGAGATTTTATTGTATGAACGTTTCATTGCTTATTTAAACGTTTGCTCTCATCCCGCACTCATTAAGTATTTCTAGTTCACCCCTTGTTTTCAAATATTTTTCTTTCCCCCCTACCAGGTCAAAAAGGAGATCGTGCAGAGAAGTGAATCCCACTCAAGGTTGGGTCACACAAATTCATTTCATCATGTGTGCCATAGTTGTGTTTTATTTTCCGCTGTAAAATTTATGTTAATTTCTTCACCATGTATTTATTTCATGTTTTGGATTGTAAAAGATAAGGAAAAATCTAATACCATACATTTTATTTTGTAAAAAACACAATTATATTTGTTTATTTGCAAATGATGTTATATTTGTTTGTGCGAAACAAAAAGGAATGCTTATAGATGATTTAGTTAGAAAAAATTTATGATGTTTTAATTCAGAAACACGTTTCATAGTTTTCCCATATGGCACATCTCGGTCACCCGAGTCTCATGGGTGCGCCCGTAGCCTATGGCATAGGGAGGGTCGGGACAGGTCATGTCAAGCTCACCCATACTACCAAGATGAACCCATTCCTAAAATTTCCTTCCATGCCATGGTTGGAACAAACCATTCAAGTTAAGGGAAAATAAAAAATAATGACACCGCAATGCTTATTGATGGTGGTAGTATGCACAATTTTATTGATAAAACAATTGTTGCAAAATATAAGTTACATGCTATTCATGATAAATCTTTTCAGGTGATAGTGGCTAATCGTCAACGTGTTGATTGTTTCAATCTTTGTCTTGCAATCACATTGATGGTTTAAGACTCTGTCACCACCACTGATTTTTTTTGTGTTGCCCGAAGCAGCTTGTCAAGCAATCCTTCAAGTGCAATGGCTTGAAACATTGGATCCGGTCGAAACAAATTATAATGACCTCACCATAGGCTTCACCATAGATATACGAAGGTACATGCTTTAAGGGTTGCAAAGATCCGAGTTAGAAGCTTTAGACAACAAGCAGCTTCATATCCTAGAAGGACTTGGTTATTTCTTGCAAATCCAGTTATGTGTCATATCTACTCTAACTTCCAAGTATGCAACAAAAATAAACAATTTGTTGCAGCAATATAGTGATGTCTTCATTGAATCTTCCCAATTACCTCCTCCTTGCAGTCATGAACATCACATCCCATGGTGTAATGCCTTACCATTACCCATATTATCAAAAGGCAAAATTTGAGAAAATGCAATGTTCTGAAAATAGGACCGGGCCAATGACCCAGTTCTCGAGTTGATTGGTTCAATCGGTCCAACTGGTCGTTCGAACCGGTGACATCATAAAAAATAAAAATAAAATTAATTTATTAAATATATGAAAGACTTCATCTCTATTTTACTGAACAAGAGGGACAACACTTTTCCTTTTCCTTC